>NW_027528798.1:4161253-4375682 GCF_008692635.1 Crocuta crocuta
GCCGGGGGGGGGGGGGGGGGGGGGGGGGGAGGGGAGATGAGAGTGGGGCTAGGAACAGTTGGTGCCTTCCAGAGGAGCTCTGTTCCCTCCACCAAACCTTCAGAAGCTGCTGCCTCCCAGGACCCAGGGTGCAGAGCACATAAATAGGGAATAAATACATGACCAGTGGGAGAGGCAAAATGCTGGAAAGCACACCCCAGCCCAGCTGGGTCTCTACCACCAGGACCCCTGCCCTTTGAGTCTGTGTGAAAGCCAGGCCCTCAGGCTGAGGCTGTCACCCCAGGAGAAGGGAGATCCCCACCAGGACCCAGTGAGAGGTAGACAGCATGAAAGCTGAAGGAGCACCAAGGGGCCAGGTGGGGGAAGGGAGAGACTGGAGTATGCAGACACCCAAAGCCATCTCATGCAAGAACAAGTTTCTACTCCCAAGCCACCCCCCATCCCCATCATGCTCAGCTTCCCTCCTGCCCTCAGGCTTCCCTACAGCTCAAGAGAGAGCTAGAGGTAGGAGCGCAGACTCAGTTTGCCTGACATGCTGCTGCTGGTCCCTAGGCCCCAGTGAGGCTAGCAAGGGGCACAAACCCTCTGATGCCACTCCTACCTCCTGGGATGCTCCTGCCCTCCCAGTTCCCCAAGAAACACCTAAGCCATGGAAGCAAAGAGCAGCCAGCTTCATATTTGGGGGGCTGATCTGGAGCCTTCTGTCCAGGGCCTCTGCCTATAGCCCTTAACCAGCATCAGTCAGGCAACAGGCGGCCCAGTTCAGCTTCATCCAGCCGGTTGGTGGCCATGATGTGCTCCAGCTGCTGCCGGTAGCGCGCCAAGTCCTGCATGAAGTGGGGCACCCGGGTATTGTCCAGCACCCCATGGGGCCGCAGGTGGTCTACATCCTCATAGGATACCTGCAGGAAAGAAGCTGAGCCTCAGTGGTAGCCAGAGTGACATGGCTTTCAGGTAGCGGGTCCTAGCTCTCTACAAATGGCTCATTGCCCTCTGCTTCTGGAATGCCTCTCTCTCCCCTCTGGATCCACTCCCAAGGTTATATACCCTGAGGCTCAGTGCTGGGTATGTTTGTCTCTCTCCCAATAGTTTGTACCATCTGTGCCCCACAGCCCCACTCTTGTCTCCAGCCCAGCTTCTCCCCTCATCTACAAACCCAGGTATCAAGCTGCCTCAGACACCTCAGACCCCACACCCAATGCTGAACTCCTGGGTGCCAGCTTATGCCAGCTCCACCTTCCACAAAGTTCTCTCGGTCAGCTCAAGGGAAGGGACCTGGAATACGTCACCCTCCAACTCAGGGTGGTCTTTGAGTTAGAGGGATTCCATTCTCTGAAGAGCTCTCCCTGGCTTGTTCCTCCCTCTGCATGGCTAGTGTCCGGTTAGGCCAGACCACCATCAATTCTTCAGGAGTGATTGGATAGGCGGCTTCCTCCTCCCCCTACACTACTTAGGCTTCTCTCTCCAATCCACCTCCCATCTAACATCCACACGGAGCCTTCTAAAGTAAAAGTGACATTTCTCTGCTTAAAGCCCTACTGATTCCCCATTGCTTCAGATGGAAGTCCATCTTCCTCAGCCTGCCACAGAAACTCAGAGCCAGAGACTTCTCCAGTCCCCTTCCCCAGACCTTCCTGACTGCTCCCCTGGCCTGAATGCTCACCTCCTTTGAGATGCAGCATCTACACACACACCTGAAGTTTAGGCCAAGTACCTACTTTTGGCTGCCAGGTTGTCACTTCTTTTGTTCACCTCCACCCAGGTCCCCCCACCAGAGAAGCTTGGCACCGAGTCCTCAGTCGAGGACCCAACAGAGGCCCAGGGAACAATGCAGTGACAAGGAGAGCTGGCTGGGCTCTCTAGAGGTCCGTGGCCCCTCACCTTGCCCAGTGAAGTCAGCAGTGGGAAATCGATGGTCTGGCGGTGCCTCAGAATGCGCACGATGCCATCCAGGTACACCTGATCCTTGCTGAAGCAGCCTGTGGGCAAGGGAGGGCTGTAAGCCCCCGGGCCGGAAGCCCACCCTCCTTGCCCCTGCTCAAGGCACTGCCCCCCACCCGGCACCCCCGGGCCTCCTTCAGGAACCCCCAACGCGGCGCGGGCGCCCACCGGGCAGCGAGGTGTCAGTCTGCCCACGCTTGGCGCGCACGCAGTACTCCCAGCGCACATCAGCATCCTGTACATAGCGCGCCAGGTCCTGGAAGAGCTGGCGGAAGGACATGCGTGAGGCGCGGTGGATGGTGTAGTAGAGCAGAGCTGCACGCCACAGAAAGGGCTGCTTGCGGAAGAGCACGCTGTGCAGGCTGGCCAAACCCTCCTCCGTGGGGTTCGCTGGCCGCAGACCATACTGCTGGCGGCCCTCAGCGCTGTGCCATGGCTGCCGGGCGTTGTTCACTCCCCGCAGGTAGTGAGTGCCTGCAGGGAAGGCGAGGGGAAGGCAGTACTGGGTGGGACATCCAGGGGACCAACCTGTGTCCTGCTACATCCTGCAAGACCTCTAGCCAGTGATGGTGACTCACATATACTCCAGCTCCTAAACTCAGGCTCTCAAGCAAGTTCTCCCTATCCCCATTCCCTGCCCCAGACAAATGCATAATCACCCAACCCCAGGCAGCGGGAAGACCCTCCTCAGGTGAACTTGCACCCAAAGACTCAGTCCCCCACACAAGAATCCTCCCCACCCATCCAGGGCTACACACACAAACAACTCTCCCAAACTCACACTGCCTCCCCATGCTCCCCACCCCCCACCAGAAAGGAGCAGGAACTCCCAACACCCCCCACTCCAGGCCCCACACCCTGTATGCCCATGTCATGTTGAAAGTCATGCTGATGACCCCAGTGAAAAACACCTTTTGCCCAGAGCTACAGGATTCTTGATGAGGAGACACAGACAGAAAGGAATGGTAATTAGTGTCCCATGCTCTCCATTTCAGCTCAGCCTATCTCCTCCTAAAACCCGACTTTGTGTCCTCAACCAATTCCATTCCTAGGATCTGGCCTTCCACCCACCCTGGAGGGCCTCCGTGTTGGCTGGGCTAGTGGGACCCTCAGGGCACTCCCTCTGGCCTGTCCAGGCCTCAGCAACCTTGTCCCCACTGTCAAGGGAAATCAGAGAGAAAGCAGAGGGATAAAAGATACCCAAAGGGAGCAAGAGATGAGGGTGAGCCCAGAGAGTGGGCAGGCATGTTCTGGCCTACCTCTGTGAGCCAGAGGGAGTAGGTAGCTGCTCACGAAGGGAAAGGGCCCGTCCTCCGGAAGGAAGGGGAAGAAAGAGAGGGGGTGGGGTTACTGGGGCCCCTCACTGCCCCCTACCCCATCCCAGCGCCCTCTCATCCTACCCACCCACCCACCTACCCACACCCTGACCTATCTCGTGCCGCAGCATGCCCTCCAACCAATACTGGCGGGCTCCGGTCAGGTTGATGGCCAACGTTGGTCGGCTGTTCTCCACCATCATCACTGCCTGGGACAGCAGGTTCTCACTCAGCTGCACAACAACCTGCAGGTGGTAGTGACCTAAGCCATGGCTACCAGCCCTGAGGCCAGTATGCAGGTGGGCACGCTGAGGCCAAAGGACAGCGAGGCCACACACCTGGCCAGGGCACCCAGCCTTTACCACCTTTGCTCAGAGCCAGCTCTCACTTTACTGGGGCAGGGGGAGGGGCTTGGCTGGGGTCACTAGCTGGCCAGGTGTGGAGCTGGGCCTGGTTTCGCCCACTCAGCAGCCTGGTTTGGGACACAAAGGGGCCTGGGAGACAGGGCTGGCTCACCTCCCCAACACAGCCCTCCTTCTGCATGTATTTGCGCACAATGGACCAGATCTGGCACTTGGTCAGCAGCTGGCCTCCAGTTGCAGCTTCAAAGTGTTCATAGGTACCAAACTTCTCCAGGACAGCTTCAATGATGCCAACTGCCTGCACAAAGGGTTGCAATGGCTGGTCAGACCAGGCCTCTTGGGTGGTCAGGGCCAGGGTGAGGTGGGCAGGCTAGACTGACCTGATGGATGAACTGTCCAGAAGCCTCACAGTACTTCTCCAGCACAGCCGTGGGCATAGGCTCCTGGTATTCGAACTGTGGGTTGTAGGTGTAGTGGGACTGGAAGAACTTGTCCCGCTCACGGTCCATGTTAGTTGGCCGCAAGGCCACCAACATGCAAGGGCTCTTGCTGGCACCACGGCCTGCATCCTTTCGACTCTTAGCAATATGAGGAAGGGAGGCTGCAGACCTCAGGGTGCCCCCACCTGGGTCCCGGCCCCGTGGTGCAGGTGGGGCCCGACCCTGGGTGCCACTCCCCCGCCGGCCAGTAGTATTTACAGTATAGGTGCTCTCACTGCGACGCATGTGGCCACGGTGGCCCAAGTGCAGCTCTGAGAAGCGCTGCAGCTCAGGATGGGGCCGCAGGGCTGAGGGGACTGACAGAGCCAGGGGCAAGGCCAAGGGCAAGGCCAGGGACCGAGGCCAGGGGTACAGCAGTGTCCCATTTCGGACTGAGGGCTTCAGCCTATGGCCCAAGGATGAGGGACTGGCTGGTGGGCTTGGGGGTGCCTGCTCATACACCTGAGCCCCTGAGTCCAGCACCATTCTGTCTTGGGGGTCACATCCAGCCGAGTCACTCCAACTCCCCACACTGTCGACTTCTGGGGACAAAGAAGGGCATATGGAGGCCAGTATGAGTGGTTGTGGCCTGAGAATCAGCAGACCTGTGCTGCATACTGCCCATGCTGAGTGCTTAGTGGGCTCAGGGTCTTGCCACCAGGAGTCTGGGTGGCTACCCCCTCCCTCACCCCCATCCCAGTGTCCATGCCTTCCAGCAGGCTCACCTAAGGAAGCTGGACTGGGGGAAGGCAGGAGGCAGAATTTATACACCCACCTAGATGGTGGTCACTGGAACCCCCTTAGCCTATGAGCTGCTGAGAACAAGGCCTGAGCCCCTACTCGTGGTTTTAACTCCTGCACTCAACACCCACCCAAGCTGGGAGCTAGGACAATATAGCCTCAGCTGCTGGGATGATGGATGAGGGGCTCTCACCACCTTCTACCTGCCTTCCATCTATGGCCTTTTCTCAGTCTCATCCCTCCCCTCCCACCTGGCTCCACCACTTCCTCCAGCCCAGCTGGCCTCAGTCACAGTTTGGATGCCTGCCTGCTCCTTGCTTATATTAGTCTCTCCACCTGGAATGCTCTCTTTCCTCTGGGTTATCTGTTCAAATCCAAATTAGAATTAGCTTTTGGGGAGCAGAGGGAGACTTTAGCAAACTCAAGCCAGTACCCAGTCTGTCTCCTCTTAGAGGCCTCTTTCTAGTGGTCATCCAAGGCCAGTGCTGGGACTTCTGACTCTGTACTAGGGCTCAGAACAATCCAGTCTCTCCCTGAAAGTGTGACTGAACTCCCTCGCCTGTTCAGGAACAGAATTCCAGCATTTCTCGGACATCGTCAATCTCTTCCCCCCTACTGGATTCTTTCCATCAGCATAAACACATGCTGTTATTTCTGTCTTTAAAAATCAAAAGCAAACCCTCACTTGACCCCACACTCTCCCAGCCCTAATGCATCTCCCTCCAGCTGCTCCTTATTGCAGCACAACACCCCAAGTCATCTGCATTCAGTCTCTGACTCCTTTCCTGTTTTCTCTTACGTTTCACTCCCCACCCTCCATTGAAACTGATCTGACCAAGGTCATCAATGATCACATATTGATCAGCGCACTTGACATAATTAATCATTTCATCTTGGAAACATGTTCTCTACTTGGCTTCCCAAATACACTGAAACATATTCTCCTACCTCACTGGCTGTTTGTTCTTCGTCTTCCTTGCTGTTATTCCTATCTTCCTGATCTCTTAATGTTGTAATGCCTCAGGGCTTGGAAACTTCTATGAAAACTTCTCTCTTCTCCATTTATGCTTACTCTCAAGGGTGATCTCATCCACTTTCATGGTTTCAAAAACATCAGCCTAAACTTCTATAAACTTCATACTGACGTTGCCAGTTCTCAAGTCAAAATCTTTACTTGAATGTACAACAGGCATCTCAAACTGAACATGTCCCCTGTCTGGAATGCTTCCCCCTCATATAACTACAGGGCACATTCTCCTACTTTCTTCAGATCTCTGCACAAATATGTTGTTAGGCAAGTCTCCCTAACTCTGTCTGTAAAATAGTAAACCTCTTCTTCCTTGTCCACCACAATCTTCACTTTCCCATATTATTTTCTGAAGCAGTTGTCACCATCTGAAGTATAGTATATGTCATTATTAGTTATTTCCCTTCTCCTTTCGAATGTTCACGGCTGTGTCCTCAGAACCCAGAATAGTATCTGACCCAGAGCAGTTACTCAATAAACGAGAGGAACCCAAGAGCTCTTCTCCTTTGTGGAACTGGAATAATTCCTTCCACATACTTCGTTTCCTTATAGAGATCTGATCCCCCAGCCCTACCTCCCTCCATTCTGCTTAGTGACCAGATGTTTGAAAAAATTTCAGGCCTCAGGCTTCACTCTTCTCAACTAATTGTACACTTTTCTGGACTCCTCACTGGTCTCTAGGCCTCTACCTGGGTCAGTTCCTTTCATCTCCCCCATACCTTCTTTCATTCGACCTAGCTCTTCGCAATTACCAAGAAGATGCCTGCTTCTTTCATGTCTCAGTTCTTCTGCCAAGAATGCCCTCCCAATGTCTCTTTGTAGCAAACTCCTAACCATTCCTCAGGGTTCGGTTTAGGCCTCACCTCCTCCGGGAAGCCTTCCTGACGTCTTGGAGGCTCCCAGTGTCTAGACGGCTTCTTTACCACCCTAAGCTGTCACCGTCGGAGCCTACGTCTGTGTCCCCCCACCTCCCCCTTAGCTCCCTGAGGGCAGAGATGGGTCTTATTGAACCCCATGTCCCAAGCACCTAGCACTACATGCAGAATGAATGAAAGATGGCTGGGGAGGGGCCCAGACAGAAGGCGGAGTCCAGTGACAAATGAGAGGGTGTGGCCTGCACCAATAAAAAACCTCCGGGAAAGAGTAACGTGAAAGAGGAGCCAATAGGGACGGAGAGATGGAGGAGGGGCGTGACCCGCAGCCAATAAGTGGCGGAAGATGGGGCAAAGGGCGTGGCCAATCGAGGGCGGAGCCAGAGGACAATGGAGTGGGGGTTCCCGGTCAGATGAGTAAGGGTCGAGTCGCATGGCTTCGCGGCCTCTCGGGGGTGGGGGGTTCCGTCCGCGTACCGCGCCCCCACCTGTTCGCTCCTTTTCTCGCCACCGCCGTTCCGGCTCCGTAACACCAATCGCCAGCCGCCCAGCCCGCGGGAGCCGACGCTGGCGACGCACGCACTTGGGCGCGCGCACGCTCACACGAAGGCGCGCGTATTCGCGTCAATCTCGGCGGGCGGCGGCGGGCACGGGAGAACACCGCTTGGGGTGGGACCCGGCAGAGCAGAGGGGGCGGTGTCCGCCACCAGGTCACGCCCCTGGGCGCGGCGTTGTCTTAAACCCGCCCCGTCCACGAGGGCCTAGGCAGAGTTCAGGGCTTCAAGGGCTACACTGCCTTCCGAGCCAGGGCCGGGAGACAGGAGCTCACTGCGCAGGCGCGGGTTAAGTGGGTCTGCAGTCAGCGTACAGCGGCAGAAGCTCCCGTACTTGAGAATGCAGTCCATACAGGGCTGATGCCGGGACAGGTGAGGTGAAGCCCATATCAGGAGTGGAGCCAGAATACCTTAGGCGTTTCACTGAACGTGGACCCCCTAATCTTCACACTTTTATTTCATCCCCCTTCCCCAATACACAATTCAGGCGACGGGGCAGTGGCTGTATTCCGAGGGTAGCCTGGCGTCAGGCACAGGGCCCGGAGGGAAGGCAGGAGGACAGTGCAGGAGTAGGTACTGGCACGAGGCTGAAGAGTGCTCGACGACCCGCAGAGGGCGAGGGCTGCGGGCCGGCCTGCAGGGAGCTGAGTGCGGCCAGGCGCTGCTCTCGGGACACATCCCCGCGCAGGTCCAAGAGGGCTGAGACGTGATCCTCGCTACCGGGACACCAAAGAGGTGCGTGTCAGCTCTGCCCCGCTCCTCCTCCCTGTCCCCCCACCAGCACCAGTCTTCGCACCTCACGTCGGGAAATTTTTGTCGCAGGCCTGCCACCTCGAGGCCGAGCAGCATAGGGTCACGGAGGTTCAGCAGATCCCGGAGAGCGAGGAGCACTGGCGCGCACTGATAACTCTCCTCCAGGCCCTGAGCACCCAGGAGTAGGTCTCGAGCCCGCCTTCGACTCCCACCCACCCACTGAGACTCCCGCCCATCTGCTCGCCTAAGGAGCTCTCACCAAACCAAGGAAAAGTTCCCGAAGCTGGGCTGCGTCGTGCTGCAGACGCTCGGCCGCCTGGGTCCTCTCCTCGGCTCCTCGGCACACTAGGCGGCCCTGCATCAACGCACGTAGGTACTGCAGTACCACCGTACGCTCCGCCTCAGCCAGAAGCAGCTGCAGAGAACGCAATGGGTCCAAGACGCCTTTCCGATGGGCGCTTCCCCACTTCCCAGCCTTTCCCTTAAGCGCACCTGGATCGCAGGATTCCGTACTCGCCTGAAATCCTGGCAGAAGCTTGCCGTCCGCTCGCATACATTGTCCAGCAGCTCTGGGCTCGACAACCACCGACGCGAGGGCAGAGCTTCGAACAGGGGCTGGGTGGGGTCGGGTGAGGCAGAGACGGGGCTGGAGGAACGTACGGACCTAGCATTTCCCCAGCAGAGGAATACATGCACATATATGCTGTATCTCCTCCTCCCACCCTCATCCCGACCTGAAGTCTTACCTGGAGCTCCGCCAGCAGCGCCTCCAACACCAGGCGGCAGATCCTCCTCTGCAACTCGTCCAGCGCTGCCTCCACTGGGGCCAAGGCTCCTGAAGCCGCCCCACCGGGTTGCAGGACGGACACGGAGGAGCTGGACCGACCAAAGGTTATGGCTTCAGGACCAAGGCCAAGGCCCTCAAGGCCCTCCATTGTCTAGCCACTCCGACGCCACCTACTGGCGCAAGTTTGTGGAGGGAGGGGCACTACCGAAGATCTGGGCCTCGGACTGAAGCTGGGAGTGGTAGGCTCAGAGAGCTAGAAGAAACCCAGCCAGAACTGGGTTCTCAGTGTAACTTTGAGCAAATGATGTCTTTTGGTTTCTGTTTGGGTAAGGGGAGCCTTAGGAGTGAATAAAAATCATCATTAACTTGTTTGTCCTCTCTGCCCCCACCTCAAAGGACATAAGACCTAGGAGCAAGGGAATTTTTGTTTGTTTATTTTGTTCACAACTGCAAACTCAGCCATTATTATGTGGCACAGAGTAGGGCCTTGATATGATACTATGTGCCAGGCAGGCACTGTGGTAGGTACTTCACATCTGTTGATCTTATGTGATTCTCAGAACGTACCATTATTACCCACATGATACTGATGAGAACAAAATTCAGAGAGATTAGGTAACTAGTGCAAGGTCACACAGCAATTAGTAGAACTAGGACTGGATTTCCAGGGCTAAGTGAGTCCAAAATTTCTAATGGTTTAGTGTGGACTGGGTCCATACCTAATTGGAGTTCAATCAGGAGTTCTGTGGGGGCCTCCTAGTACCTGAGTGCTGACTGGTAGTTGAGGGTGGCCAGTAGGTAGGGCACATAATGAGGAGCCATTGCTTCACCCCTGATGTGGTCTCGGGAGAATCGGATCAGAGCATCACTAAAGCTGCAAAGGGCAAAGATAGTTCCTGTACCTATCACTCTGGTGCCCCCACAACCTGAGTCCCTGGTACTCCAGCCCCACCTCCAAGAGACCCAAAACCCTGTTTTGAAGAAGCCCTTTCCCACTGGTGTGACTTATTCATTCAGAGCCCCTTTAGGCTGCCCCAGGAGCAGAGCTAGGGGTTGCGAGCCGGTCAAAGCCTTGGCAGACCTCCTCAGGAACGTGCCCAGTTCTGATAGTGCCATGCTGTGCACCCGCCGCTGCAGTGACTCACTGACCATGCTGGTCACCCGAATGTTCTCTTCCAGGATCTAAAGGCAGAAATGGGTGGCCATCAGCATCAGTCCTAGTCCTGCTATTCTCCCCTTTCCCTATGGGGGCTTCCCACCTGCCTCGTCTCTTCCTACCCACCTGCAGCACTATGGCTGGCATAGGTGAGTGGTAGAAGCCAGAGGAGTCTGTGCCAGGTTCCTGCTCTCGGTTCCACTCAGCTACCTCCCCATCCAGTGCCTTCTGCAGCCACTGGGCCACATTAACCTGGGGGAAGGGGCAAAGGGCAGCAGGATACTGCTGTAGCAAGGCACTGATGCTGCTAGAGACAAGCAGACATGCAACTCTACAGATACAGGTCCCCAGCTGGTGCCAGAGCTTCTCTGTACCTGGGCCCCAACTACTCACCTGGATTTGGGTCACAAATGTTGCCTCCAGCTGTTCAATGTTCTCTGGGGTCAGGAGGGGCTCCAGCTGAGACACGTCAGCCTCAGGCCCCAACTCCAGGCTCCCCATCATTTCTGGCCTGGAGGTGGGTAGCCCAGTGTCACTCTGAGCCCCCAGCCTCTGGTCCGCCCACTTCCCATTGCCCCAGGGGTACTGACCCCAGGTACACATGCAGTGTCCAGCGCAGTAAGGTGAAGGCATCAGCAGCTCCTAGGGCAGGCCCTTCCAGCAGTTGCTGCAGGCAGCGACGCAGTCCACTGTGCAGGGTGTGGGCCCACAGCCGGACCACCTGGTAGTGTGGTGGGCAGCAGGGTGCTACTAGTGCTTCAGCTATGGCCAATTCAGCTGGTAGAGCCACCCGCAGAGCCTCCAGCCACCCTGCCAGGGCCCCTGGCTCAAGCAGCAGAGGTGTCCCAAAGTGGGTCCTCTCCAGGCCCTCCTGCAGTGCCTGCAGACAGCGCCGCCGCCAGTCCCGGGGGGGCAGCTCCAGGGAGGTTGTGTGCCCAGCATCCACCTCTGCCACACGCACAGCAGCCACCAGCAAGGCTGGGTCCTCCCGGGCCAGCTGCCCTGCTACCCCCGCAGCCGCCTCTACAGCCTGGCCCAGAGCCTCAGCTAAAGGGCCCAGCCCCTCGAAGACTGGCAACTCCAGGCCCCCCAGAGGTGCCCACGTCTCCTCTTGCAGCTGCTCCAGCTCCCGAAGACACACATATGCCTCCAAGAGCCGCTGGGCACCAATCAGGGTCTGTGTGTGGGCCACCGCAGCTGGCACTAAGCGGGGAGAAGATGAAACAGCCCTGAGTCTCAACCTGCCCACCTGTGCAATGGTTACAACAGTGGCTGCTGAGGCCCTAGGGCTGGAGTGGTGTGTAAAAATGTTTAACAACCAGTACAGCAGAGCACTGACCAATCTGAAAGGACCCAGGGAAGGGCCTAGAGGCCTGGTAGGGCAGGTGTAAATCCCTGAGCTGATGGAACAAGAGGACGTGAGGGATCCTGGAAGCAAGGCAGGGAGGAACTCAGGAGGCCATGCTGATGGCTATTTACTCACTCTGTTAAGGAAGTATTGCAAAAAATTAGCAACCAGGGTGGCCAGGGCCACTTGACTGGGTCTCAGTTCTGACTCACACAACCTATACTTGAGAATCCCAGAATAAGCTAATTTGTATCCTGCTTCATATCCCATTTGAGGCCCGAGTTAGTCTCTAGGAGGTCCCTGCTGTGCCCCTCCATGCTTTCTCCCACTAATGCCCCAACCCCTTGATCAGTGATGGGTGTTTATTGACTAACTATTGGTGGGCAGAGGCCTGGGGCCCCTGCACACTCACCTGCCCGCAGCCGGGGCAGCAGCTGAGACAGGACCTGCAGTTGCTTGTGCTGTGCAACCTGTTCTCGCAGTGGTTGTAGGGTCTGCGTGGCCTCTGCCATACCTTGGAGCAACCCGCGGGCCTGGCCCAGGGCCTCACGGGTTCCCTGCACAGCCTCAAACGCCTGGGCCAGCTGCCACACACCAGTCTTCACGCCCTCCAGGTAGGACTGCACCACCGACTGTGGGGAGGAGACAGCCAGTGAGGCCTAGCCAGTCCTGCAGCCCATCCCAGCTCTCCTGCCCCCTGACCAATGCCCACCTTAATGCGTGCTTCCAGGGAAGAGGTACGTTGAACTTCGCAGCTGCGGTACTGGCCCAGCCTGGCCAGCTGCTCTGGCCGGTAGAAGATGCCTGAGGCCCATTTGAGTGCTGCTCCTCTGGCCAGCTGCTCCGCCTTCTCTTGCTCTGGCCACTCAGGCCCTGGGCAGGAAGAGCCTGGGCAGCCTCATCAGCTGGGCAGGGCCTACAGGAAGTGGCCCAAACCTGCTCCCCTTCCTACTTCTCAGCTTGTCCCCTAGGGCAGTCCAATCTATTCCTCTTGCTGCCCTATGGAGCTCCAGGCAGACCTGGCAAGGAGGCTCCAACCCTGACATTCCCATCTTTCCGGCCACCGTCCCTCCCTTAGCCCACCCAGAAGGACTCATACCAGGGGGAAGTGAGGGCTGCATTTCGTCCTTGGTTGCTGAGTCCATGGCATTCCCTGGTGGCACTAGAGATGAGGTAGGAAGAGTGGATTCTCCTTTGAGCTCCAGTCTCAGTCTAGGCCCCTCTGAGAAGGAGGAGGGAGGTTCTTGCCCAGCCCCCTCAGAAAATGAAAGGGAGGTGGGTGTGATGGGGAGGCACCAAAAGCAGGAAGCTTTTGCCTGCTCGGTTTCTCAGTTTTGCCCCTGCAGGTGCCAAGCGAGGCAGGGTAGGCACAGGCCTCTGCTGGCCCCAGCTCCTGCTTTGAATTGCAGAGGACAGTTTGATATGGAACTCACCACGGTTGGCCAGGCATCCAGTTCTTTCTCCTCTGAAAATAGTCTTGGCCTTGAGGATGGCCCTCTCCCCCAGTCCTCAGATCAGAGCTGGGTATTCTCTTCACTGTCTCAAGAGGCCTTGGTGGTTCCAGCCCACACCTTGGCAAGCGGCAAAATTCTTCTCCCTAAGAAAGCCTCTGTCCCACTACTGGCCCAGGAGCACCCTCCTCCTTCCAAGCCCCCTCCCTCCCCAAGGCCAAATGCCTGAAAGGAAGGAAGCTGAGTCTGGCCCTTTATTCCCAACAGGAAAGAGTATCTGCATTGTGGGATGGGGTGGGGACGGCTGGGTACCACTTCCTTGGGGGGAGGGGGGTGTACTCCCTGTAATCATTGAGTCCTGACCAGCCCAAACAGGACCTCTCAGTGCTCAGGACACAGACGTGAACTAGAGGACCACAAACAGGGGTGGAGAGGAGGGTGTGCAAATACAGGTGCAGACAGCATCACCGTAGGAAAACTGTGTCGATGGCCCCTCAGAGGAGGGTTGCACCTCTGCAGAGGACTGAGAAGCTACAGGCTGTTGTGAGGAAGGTTTGTGATGGGTGGTGGTGAGAGAGAGCTAGAAGGGCTATGAAAGTTGTATTTGTCTTGAAAGTTAAAGGGGGCCATGGAGAGGACCACAGGGTAGTAATAATTTGTGGAAGCTGATTACCACCCAAAGCCACCCTTCAGGACAAAGCCACCAGTTGCCCTAGCTGCCAGGAATGTAGATTGCTGAGGTGTCATAGTTGAGTCTCTTTCTCAATGTTAGGACACAAAGTCCTGGTACCCTTATCTGGACATAGACCACCTTGGAAGAGCCACCCCAGTTTCAGTGCTCCTAGTAGGATGGCCTGAGGCCTCTATATAACTGCATCACAATTTAATTCCCCCCTCTGCCCAATCTGCAGGTCTTACTCTAAACTTCCCTGCAGGCCTGTCTCACAGTTAGCTTCTCAGAGATCTTGACTTAAAATAAATGAAAATAAATAATGATATCAAACATAACAAAATGGTGTTGGCCAACACATAATCCTTCCTACTTGCCAGGAGCTGTTCTAAGTGCCTTACCTATATATGTATGGAAAGGTAAGCATGTTTGCATTGGCAGAAAAATGGTTGTAATTTCATGGCCTCTGAGCACTGCAGTGTGGACCAGAGAAAGATGAGGCTGGGATCAGGGAAGGGGAGTGAGAATGGAGACAAGTGGGCAAGCTAGATGTAGTTAGTGCTTGCTGTTTGGCAGGAAGTGAGGGACAGGAATAAGGTGAATAAACCCACACAGTAGTGCAGCTTCTAGGAGCAAGTTTGGGGAAACACACTGGGTTCATAGGGCAGCGTGGTCTCCTCTCCTGAAATGGGGACAGGGTAGCCACCGGGACGTTCTGGTGGCTCTCCATTCTCTACTGCCAGGGCTGCCCATCGACTTTTTCCACCTCCCTCTGCCACCTATCCTCTCCTTCGGGATCCCCGGGTTGTTTTCGTACTCTTCGGCGGTTGGACATTTGTTGATGGTCCCCGAAGTTTTGCTGCCGTGTCCACTGAGAGGAATTGCGCCAGATTCCCTGGGAGGGCGCGGAGCGGAAGCGGAAACAGCGACGCTGGCGCCGGCGGCCTGGTGGCCAGGAACGGAAGCGGAAGTGGCGGCGGCGCCGGCCTGGCCTGGCCTGGCTGAAGGGAGGCGGCGGGCGGGCGCGATGGCGGAGGCCGGGCCGCAGGCGCCGCCGCCCCCGGGCACCCCAAGCCGGCACGAGAAGAGCTTGGGACTTCTCACCACCAAGTTCGTGTCGCTTCTTCAGGAGGCCAAGGACGGTGTGCTTGACCTCAAGCTGGTGCGGCCTGGGCTAAGGGGCGGCAGGGAGGGTAGTGGACCAGGCAGGCCTGGACCGGTAGTAAGGATCCCTGAGGTGGCGCAGCTGAGCTCTCAGAGAACAGGCCTCCATCCGTGTGCTTTCTCACAGGAGGGAGGCTGGGCGCTGTTTCATTCATTCAGTCGAGGCCATTGGGTGTCAGCTATGTGCCGGGCTCAGGGCTGCAAGTGCTGGTCCTCGTGGTCCTCCTCGGTTGGTGGGAGAAGAGCCCCCGAACATCATTTCGGGCTGCACCAGGCCTCTTCCTGCCCCTTGGTCCTGAGCCGTTGTAGTGCCGGGAAATAGGGTTGGGACTCAAGCCACCCCTTTTTCAGATCCCTTCTAGACCAAGTCTCAAAATAGCTGGGGGTACACCTGAGAGCAGGGCTAAGTATCCTTCGCTCCGTTCTGTCTGCCAGGCAGCTGACACCCTTGCTGTGCGCCAGAAGCGACGGATTTACGACATCACCAATGTGCTGGAAGGTATCGGGCTGATCGAGAAAAAATCCAAGAATAGCATCCAGTGGAAGTGAGTGGGGGCATCTGGGAGGGCAATGGCATCTCCTACTCAGAAATGTCAGGGGTGTGGGGAGAAGGATACAGGAGAGAGCATGGGCCATGGGACCCAGAGTTCCTGGTGGCTCCTCTCAGCCTTGCTCCCTGGGCTCAGGGGTGTGGGTCCTGGCTGCAATACCCGGGAGATTGCGGACAAGCTGATTGAGCTCAAGGCTGAGATCGAAGAGCTGCAACAGCGAGAGCAAGAACTGGACAAGCACAAGGTGTGGGTGCAGCAGAGCATCCGGAATGTCACAGAAGATGTGCAGAACAGCTGATATCCTCCTGGTGGTCCCTGTCCCCGGGGAGTGGGTGAGGGGCCCTTTAGTCCAGCGGGGTTTGCTCTGTGGTGCCCTAGGCACTATCCACCTTGGGAGGATGATCCTGCAGTTCCTTGCCAGGTCCCTGCTTCAGCCTCCCTCCTGAAACCCCCTCCCCAACCAGTCTTGTCCTGTGATCTTTCCCCATGTAGACCCCAGGGCTTTCTCTGAGAGCATGTATGTCAGAGCTCTGCTAAAGACTTGGGTTTTCTCTGTGGTCTGCCATCTATCACCTTAGGCAGGGCATCAGCCGTTCTCCTTAACCCCCACACCTTGGCCTACGTGACTCATGAGGACATCTGCAGATGCTTTGCTGGTGAGCAGAGCCTGGGTAGGGGGAAATGGGGGTGGGGCTGGGCTGAGCCACAGCCCTGAGCAGTGGGCTCAATGCCAAAGGCGAGTTTTGTCTCTTAAGATGGTTCCTTGGGCCTGCCCAAAAAGGAACCAGACAGGGTAAATCCTGGGTTTGAGGGTCACTGAGGCCCCGTGGAGGCCAAGTATACAGAAAGTGTACAAGAATTCTGGGTTGAGTCCCTGGGTCAGCCCCCATCTGCACTTTTCTCTGGGTTTGGCTTCTCAATCATGACAGAAGCATAAAGGGGAGAGAGCATGTGTGTATGCTCTTAAATTCTTGTATCCAGGGGATGGTGGTGCTCACTTTCAGCCTGTAGTTAGTTGCATCATGGATAAAGGAACAGTTCCTTTTCCATTTTGCATCCCCTAGACTGGTTTGGGGAAGGAATATTGGCCTTGGCCAGAACTTCTAGGGAGCAGTCCCATCAATCAGGGAGTGAGATGCCCAGGCCAGCAATCCTTTGAAACACATGTTTGAACCCAGATTTTATGATTATTGACCCTTGGGCTCTTGGGAGGAGAAAAGCTTTAGTTCTCTGCCCCAGCTATTGTGGTCTCCCTAAGAGACCATGATTTCCTTTCTTGCTCCAAGGGATAGCCACCCCCATTCTCAGATTAGATTGAGCCCTTGGGCACTGACCCATTCTCCTTGTCATTCTAGGAGATACTCTGCTGGCCATCCGGGCTCCATCGGGCACCAGCCTCGAAGTGCCCATCCCAGAGGTGGGTGCTGAGCCCAGGCAGGCTGGGTTGATTGAGGGCGGGTGCTGGCTGTGAAGGCCGATAAGTCCCGGGTGGGGCAGGTAGGGGGACGCCTGGATCTTAGGGTTATCTAAAAGGACGGGCAGCCTAGGGTGGAAGAGGACACTGTCGCCCTAGCTAGGGTCAGGCAGGAGCCAAACCTGCTTTTAATTCTACCTGTCCTCCATCCCCCGCCTCCAGGGCCTCAATGGGCAGAAGAAGTACCAAATTCACCTGAAGAGTATGAGTGGCCCTATTGAGGTGCTGCTGGTGAACAAGGAGGCATGGAGCTCACCGCCTGTGGCAGTGCCTGTGCCGCCTCCCGAAGATCTGCTCCAGAGCCCACCTGCTGTCCCTACCCCTCCGCCTCTGCCCAAGCCTACCCTGGCCCAGCCCCAGGACACCTCACGCCCAAGCAGTCCCCAGGTGACCACTCCCACCCCTGTCCCTGGCATTATCGAAGCCCAGGGGGTGCCCGGTCCAGCAACTGAGATCACAGGTGAGGTATAACAGGCAGCTGGTGATGGGGTAATTTCTGGGGCCCAAAAGGCAACACCTCTGTGTTGCGAAACGTGTACTCAGTATTGGAAAAGACCTCGTGGGGGGTTGTCCTTTTCCTAGCCTCTGGTTGACCTCCCTTTGCTATGGTTATGAGTCCTTTTTATAGGGAAGCTCTGACTGTGTGAAAGGGTATTAGTGGTGACAGTTTTCCCCCAGATCCACCATTTTCCCTGGTCACCCCTCTTAAAGTGTAGTCACAGCAGCCATGTCTTCTGTGAGTCTTCCTCCTGGAGGTCTCAAGCTCCTGTCTCTTTTAGTGGCTCACTTCTAGGTTATCTCCTCAGGGTGACTGACAGTGTCTGTCTCTCCTTGGGCCATCGTCATCCTGACTGGGGTCTAGCACAAAGCTTCAATATCTTACTTCCTGCTCCCAAGTGACTGGGTTCTGGGGATCTGGTTGTAGTGAGTGGCGGCCCTGGAACTGACAGCAAGGACAATGGTGAGCTTAGCTCCCTCCCACTGGGCCTGGCAGCACTGGACACCCGGCCGCTACAGTCCTCTGCCCTGCTGGACAGTAGCAGCAGCAGCAGCAGCAGCAATAGCAGCTCATCTGGACCCAACCCTTCTACCTCCTTTGAGCCCATCAAGGCAGACCCCACAGGAGGTGAGTGCTTGTCTCCTGAGGAGTAGGGAGAGCCCAGCCTCAGCCAGTCCTAGGTCAGAAGTAGTATTGGGGCTGGAATCCAGCTCTTCTGTCTCCTCAGCCAGAGTTGGCCAGCCTGAGGGTCAGCCCCGCCATCAACCCTTGCCTTGACACCAGAGCTCTGCCAGGCTGAGTGAGGAGCCTGGTCTCCAGCTTGGCAGTGCTGCCCCTTTGCTCCCCTTCCTGGTTTCCATGGAACTGCTGGGTCCCTCTCAAGCCCTGCCTGTCACCCCTTGCACTCAGGTGTCACGAAGGCATAACTGCTGTCCTGGAGAAGGGGCTGTGGTAAGGCCCTCAGTCTCCGAAGGTGGCCATGTCTTCCCAGAGGAGGTGATGATATCTGGCTGGAGTCTTCTCTCCATCTTGCGACTGAGTGTTTGCTTCTTCCAGGATTCATTCTTCTTGGCCCACAAATGCTGCTAAGTTTCTTTTCGTTAAATGACACTTTATTCTTGTTTCCTCTGTGCCCTTCACTGTCTCCTCTCTGTCTGGACTCCTTGAACAAGTGATCTCTATTCCATTTCATATCTTGGTCTCCTAGGCCCCCTGCAGGTTGCAGCAGTCATCAACCCCATGGTATGGCAGTGCTGCTCTTTGAGAAATTGCCTAGCCCTGACTATCAGCTTCAGCAGTTTCTGGGCTAATTTGTTCGGGTGCTTTTTTACTCCATGTCTATACTTTTTATGTCTTTGGTATTTATGATGCCAATTCTGACTCTTCTCTCTTACTGGCTTCTTCTGACCTCTCTCTGGCACTCCTTTAAACTTTGATGCTTCCCAGATCTCTGTCCCTTTCCATACCTGTGGAGGGGACCTATTCGGGTTAGATGAATCCCCAACTTCCACCTTGCCTAGATCTTTTGCCTGAACTCCACACCTGTGTCTGCCTGCCTTCCTCTGCACATTCAAGAGGCATTTCATTCCTGTGTCCTCAACTGAAACCTTTTTTTTTTTTTTTTTTTTAAANGGCTCCAGGTTCTGAGCTGTCAGCCCAGAGCCCGACAGGGAGCTTGAACCCACAGACCACGAGATCATGACCTGAGTTGAAGTCAGATGCTTAACCGACACTAGCCACCCAGGCACCCCGAAACTTGCCTTTTCTACTTCTGTGTGTACTCTACCTGGCCCTAATCTCCCAGGCCTGACACCTGCACGTCACTCCCATTTCCATCTCCAGCTCTGCACCTTGCATTAGCTGAGTTTGTTCTAGACATCTCCCATCATTGGCTTCTATTTATCCTCCATATTCATGGTCTCTACTGGCTATCTCTATTCTAAAGTTTTCAGCAGCATCCTCTTTACCGCAACTGACAGGGATCTATCTGAAACACAGGTTGACTGTGTCATTTCTGTGTTTACTAAGTACTTTTAATGGCTTCTTAAGTCCTGCTGAATAAAACCAGAGTTCCTACACCTGGTATATGAAATCCTCATGAACCAGCCCCAGCACTCCTCTCCAGTTTCATTTTCCTCTGCTTCCCACATGCATTCTCCCAGTCAGACCTTTGTAGCAGATTTGTCGCCCTTTAGCACCAGCTCCTATAAGTGTCTGCCTCCTTCCCTGCCCAGTGACCTAGTCCCCAGGGTGTGATCTCTGAACTTGGCATTGAGCAGGTGCTTAGCAAGGGCAGCGGTGAGTGGGGTATCTTCCATCAGACAGGGCATACCTGCTTAACCCATAAAGGGAGGCAGTGTGCTGCCCTTCTGCAGCACTTCTGAGTTAGAAGAGCTATACCAGTTACCCACGATGGGCCTTTAGTACCCTGAGCCCAGCACTGAGGAGACTGACAATGCCAACTATGCCTGGGGAAGGGCTTCCATCTCCTCAGTTGTGTGGACCCCCAAGATGGGTGGTAGAAGATCTGAGGAAGGTGAAGGCTAGGTGGGACCCGAATGGCTCTTGAGCATGGCTTTCTTGTCTTTCAGTTCTGGAACTCCCTAAAGAGCTGTCAGAAATCTTCGATCCCACACGAGGTAGGGCTGCATTCTTCCATGGGGTAAGGGGCAGCTCATTCAGTCTTATGGCTCTTATGCTTCTGTGGACCTCTGATTGTGCCTTGTATCTGGGCAAAGAGTAAAGTTCCTGAGGGGTGGCTAGGAGGGTTCCCTTCATGGGCTTTGGTGGTTAGAGAGGCAGGAGCCAGAATGTAACTCAACTCTCCCTTCCCAGAATGCATGAGCTCAGAGTTGCTGGAGGAGCTGATGTCCTCAGAAGGTGGGTGGCCCAGGAAAGTGGGGCATGGGGGGTGAGCGGGGGGCTGGGCAGCTCCTGGGAGGGGCCTTGGCCCAGAGCCTCAGCCTGGTGCTCTCTGCAGTGTTTGCCCCCCTCCTCCGCCTTTCTCCACCCCCTGGAGACCACGATTACATCTACAACCTGGACGAGAGTGAAGGTGTCTGTGACCTCTTCGACGTGCCTGTACTCAACCTCTGACTGACAGAGACATGCCCCGTGTGGCTGGGATACAGACTGTGTGACCTGGGGGCTGCCTGAGGACATCCCCCATTCTACCCCTACACAGCTTGAAAGCCACAGACTCCTGGCTTCCCCAGCCTTCCCTCACTGCAATTCTAACACAACTCCCACTCCGGCACGAACACCTGTACCGTGCTAGGAAAGTAGGGGAAAGGGGCTCATCCCCCTTCACCATGGAGCCAGTGTGTGCATCTCCTCTTCTGGGGCTTTCCCCCACTTCATGCCCTCTCAGAGCCCAGGCTCAGCTACCACTCAGTGGCGCAGAACCGAAGACCTGTCATCACCCCTATAGGGCAGCTTGTCCAGCCCCACTGCCCTGTTCCAACCAACACCTCCCAACCAGAGGAGGGGAGCCTAGGGTGGAGCCTGATGATTTCCGGCACCACCTGAGCCTCCTTCACTTTTCCCCACCCTCTGAACCTACAGCTCCCCTTGGACCTCTGTGTGTATCCCCCGTCTGCCTGGCCCTTAGCCCTGAGAACCTATAGGTGTGGTTGGGGGTGGGGAGTGCTAACAGGAAAGAACAGAGAGGTCTTTAGCTAGAAATCTGGGCAGGTGAGTCCCTGAGGATTGGTCCAATCTCCTGCCCTGTAGGTCTTCCCTCCCTTCCCCTGCCCTACCCTTGTTTATTCATTTATCCTCATTTAGAGCCATTTCCAGAGATTTAGAAAGATTTGCAGTAACTAATGGATTCCTATATAAAGATTATTTTTATACTTTTTGCAGCAAAAGGAAATTGTAATATTTGTACAGTGTGCGAGTGAATAAAGACCATGCCTAAGGCTATCTCTGATCTGGTTCTTTCAAGGCCCCTCCCTGGAATTCTGCTGGATAGGTGGTGGGACCGGGTGGGTCACCTTGCTGGAAAAGGAGGTGTGGCTGCTCTGGNCTCAGGGACTCCAACCCGGAACTAGTCTGGCTCCCTTGGGAAGGCCGCAACGCCAGTCCTGGAGCGATCCTGACCCTTGAATTCGGGCCAGGGGGTCCAGGTCTTGGACAGAGAGACGCCCTCGTTCTCGGAGGGACCAGACCAGGCACGCCCTCGGCCGGAGGTTGGACGGTCTGGAAACTACAGGCGCCCCCTCCCAGCCGGACCATGGCGCCCCCAAGGAACGTGGTGAAGATCGCGGTCCAGATGCGTGACGCCATCCCACAACTCATCCGGCTGGACCAGGTCACTCAGCCTGTCTGGCCTCCATTCACCCCACCACTCACCTCCGGGCCGCCCCCTTCCCCCGGAACTCCCAGGTTCCTCCCCAACTCCTCCCCACAGCTGCCCCATGAGTGACCTCTCCACTTGCAGGCAAAGCCTCTGGCCGCCGTGCTGAAGGAGGTGTGCGATGCGTAAGTACAGGGTACTGTACTTCCCAGGCGGGGGAGGGGAATGGGAGTGGGAGGGCAGAAGGCCGGGGACCCCCTACCTGCCTCACTGAGCCTCCTCTGCCTGCAGGTGGAGCTTGGCTCACTCTGAACGCTATGCCCTGCAGTTTGCTGATGGGCATAGGAAATACATCACTGAGAACGTGAGTCTTCCACTCCCTGCCAGGCCCATGTTCCACTGTGTGACATTCCCCCCACCTCCCCGCAAGCCCACCGGGTCCTGATTACTCAGACTTATCCCACTGTCTGGAATGTGATTTTTTCTGGACTCAAACCTTCCCTCACTGACATCCCCAACTGACCAATCCTCAGCACCCTTTTTGACTTCTCTCCCTTTCTTTCCATCTTCTCCAGAACCGCACAGAGATCAAGAATGGCAGCATCCTGTGCCTCAGCACTGCCCCAGTAATGCCCTTCCTGACCCCACCCTCTTTTCCTGTTCTTCTGTGCCTCCTTTCTGCCCATTCTCCTCTCTGCCCCAGATCTGGAGGCCCAGACTCCAGCTCCACAGTGCCCCACCTAGTGGACATCTGAGTCCCCACACCTCCATTTCTTCTACCCAAACTCCTCACCTCTCCCATCCCTGCCAGGACCTTGAGGCTGAGCGCCTGTTGGGTGGGCTGCAGTGTGGGAGCCGTGACAGGCGCCGGGAAACTCTGCAGCACCTCGTCTTGCTGGCCCCAGACATGACCTTTGCCCAGGAGGTCATCAGCCGTGATGGGCTTCAGAGACTAGGCACCATCATTGAAGACGGGGATGAGTGAGCACAAGACTCTTGTGGGTGGTGGACATGGTGGGGTTGGGGGTCCTGGTCTGGTCCTGCTCAGCCCCATGTGTCCCCCCAGCTTAGGGGAATTGCTGGCCCTCGCACTGAGGGCCTTCTTGGAGCTCATGGAACATGGCATGGTGTCTTGGGAGACGCTCAGCATCCCCTTTGTTAGGAAGGTGGGTTGCCTCTTCTGGGGGCATCAGGGGCAGGGTCAAGATCTGGCCTTCCATGGTGGTGAAATGCTAACAATCCTCTACCCCTGTTACAGGTGGTATGCTATGTGAACATGAACTTGATGGATGCCTCTGTGCAGCCCCTGGCCCTCAGGCTGCTGGAGAGTGTGACCTTGAGCAGCCCTGCCCTGGGCCAGCTGGTCAAGAGTGAGGTGCCACTGGATAGGCTGCTGGTACACCTACAGGTGTAAGTGTATGGGGGTGAGGGCAGAATACAGATGAGGGGAGTGGAATGAGACCTTGGCTAGCCAGCTGAGCCCTCTTCTTGCTCCAGGATGAACCAACAGCTACAAACCAAGGCTATGGCCTTGCTGACAGCCTTGCTGCAGGGGGCCAGCTCTACTGAACGCAAGGTGAGTGTCCCATCTGGTGGCTGGATGTGGGGGCAGGAGCTGGTGGGCACTGTGCCGTATCCTGGGACTGCAGGATGGGTGCTCATGGTGGGCCTAAATCATCTAACTCCCCTTCCCACCCAACACAGCACATGCTTGACTACCTGTGGCAGAGAAACCTTCGCCAGTTCATCTATAAGGTAGGAAGGACTGGGCTAGGTAGACCCCTCCCCACTTTCCCTCTCCCAGTAAGCCCATGCTCACACCCATGGGCTGGCTGTTCTCCAGAACATCATCCACAGTGCAGCGCCACTGGGAGATGAGATGGCTCATCATTTGTACGTACTGCAGGCCCTTATGTTGGGGCTGCTAGAGTCACGCATGCGGACGCCATTGGACCCCTACAGCCAGGTGGGTGCTTTTGGGGTGTGCATGGCTGGGGCCAGCCAGCAAATGGCCTTGAATCTATGATCCTGACACCCCCTTACCCCACTCCCATGACCCCAGGAACAACGGGAGCAGCTGCAGGCCCTGCGCCAGGCTGCCTTTGATCCGGAGGGGGAGTCTTTGGGGACTGGGCTGAGTGCTGACCGTCGCCGTTCCCTCTGTGCCCGCGAGTTTCGAAAACTGGGCTTCTCCGTGAGCAACCCCTACCTAGCTCCCCACCTCTGCCTCAACCCAGCGCTGCTGTTGTTCCAGAGGCCTGGGGTCCTTACTGAGATGTCTGTCCCCCTTTCCCCAGAACAGCAACCCCGCACAGGATCTAGAGCGAGTGCCCCCCGGCGTGTTGGCCCTGGACAACATGCTTTACTTCTCCAGACATGCACCTAGTGCTTACAGCCGGGTCAGTGATAGGGTGGATGGGATACGGCAGAATACCACCGAAGCAGAGTCCGTATTGCCTTAGCAACTTCCTATCCCATTCTCTGTTTCCACTACGCCACAAACAACAGTTTGTGTTGGAGAACAGCAGCCGTGAAGACAAGCATGAGTGCCCTTTTGCCCGGAGCAGCATCCAGCTGACTGTGCTGCTGTGTGAGCTGCTCCGCATTGGGGAGCCCTGTGAGTGGGACTGGGCACAACGTGTCCAGGAACGGGGGACGGAAGGGCAGAGAGGGCCAGGGGCTGCACACGCTTTCTCCCTGAGCCCCTCCTGCCCCCCTGCTCCAGGCTCCGAAACAGCCCAGGATTTTTCACCCATGTTCTTCAGCCAAGACCAGAGTTTCCATGAGCTCTTCTGTGTGAGCATCCAGCTGCTTAATAAGACCTGGAAGGAGATGCGGGCCACCCAGGAGGACTTTGACAAGGTAGGTGGGGTAGAAGCTAGGAGACCTGAGCCGGGGCAGGGGCTCTTCTGAGTAGGGGTCCAGAGCACAGCACTGAGCTGAACTTGGTGGCCCCAGGTCATGCAAGTGGTTCGGGAGCAGCTGGCCCGCACGCTGGCCCTGAAGCCCAGTTCCCTGGAGCTTTTCCGAACCAAGGTGAATGCACTCCCCTATGGGGAGGTGCTGCGGCTGAGACAGACAGAGCGGCTGCATCAGGAGGGCACACTGGCCCCTCCCATACTGTGAGTTGATGGGAGTGGGTCCCAATCCCGGCTCCACCACAGGCCTTGCCCCACCCAAGTCAGTCCCAGTCACCAAGCATCTCCTCCCTGACCCACCAGGGAGCTTCGGGAGAAGCTGAAGCCAGAGCTCATGGGCCTGATCCGCCAGCAGCGTTTGCTCCGCCTCTGTGAGGGGACACTCTTCCGGAAGATCAGCAGCCGGCGACGCCAGGGTGGTTGAGTTGGGGGGGAGGGGCAGAGTGTGGCTGGGTTGGGGTCAGGGCCCCTCTCGTCACTCCTTCCATCTTCCCTTTCTGCCCACAGACAAGCTGTGGTTCTGCTGCCTGTCCCCTAACCACAAGGTGCTGCAGTATGGGGATGTGGAGGAGGGTTCCAGCCCACCCACCCCTGAAAATCTGCCTGAGCAGCGTAAGAATGCGTCAGGGGTCAGGGTCAGCCACCTGTTTTCCCCAGGCCATATCACAGGACCACCTGGGTCCCAGTGATCAGCCCAGCCTTTTTCCTGTAGTCCCCGTGGCTGATATCAAGGCACTGCTAACAGGCAAAGACTGCCCTCACGTCCGGGAGAAGGGCTCAGGGAAGCAGAACAAGGTGAGTGTAGTGGAGGCCTGGGCTCCTTCCCACCTGCATCTGCCCTGCCCTGTTCCCTGCTCAGTGCTTTCTGATCCCTGGCTTCCCCAGGATCTCTATGAGTTAGCCTTCTCAGTCAGCTATGACCATGGGGAGGAGGAGGCATACCTCAACTTCATCGCCCCATCTAAACGGGAGGTGAGTGCCTGGGCCAGGCTGAGCTGAGTTGAGCAGATGGGCCGGGGAAGAGATGGGCAGACCCTCACGGAGCTGGCCCTGTCCCCAGTTCCACCTGTGGACAGATGGGCTGAGCGCCCTGCTGGGCAGTCCCATGGGTAGTGAGCAGACGCGGCTGGACCTGGAACAGCTGTTGACGATGGAGACCAAGCTGCGGTTGTTGGAGCTGGAGAATGTGCCCATTCCCGAGCAGCCGCCTCCCATCCCCCCGCCCCCCACCAATTTCAACTTCTGCTATGACTGCAGCATCGTTGAACCTTGACAGTGAGGTTGGCTGTGGGCCACAGCTGCTGACACTGTGGCGACCATGAAGGGTGGAGGGTGGAAAAGCCCAGACATCCTGACAAGCAGAGACTGCAATAGAAATAAAGTCTGCTTGGCTCTTATGTATGTGTCGAGCCAGTTCTGAAACCGTGGGCCAAGTCTGCCTTCAAACTTAGCTGGCAAATGTGATGGGCCATCAGGGCAAGGTCACTGCTTGTGGCCACAAACGTGGGCAGCCACAGTTGAGGGTGTTCTGCAGGAGGCCAGGGATAAGCTGGCCCTATTGTCCTTCCACCAGATGACTCCTCAGCCATCCTGAGTGCTGGGCCTACAGAGAGGGATGGCCTATGGCCTGGGGGGTACCAGTCAGTTGAGGGGGCTGTGGCAGGGCAGAAGGTATTGTCCTATGTAGATGCTTTCCTGGGCAGCATTAGCAGGGGCCTTGTCTGGGAGCCATATTTCCAAAAGGTTCCTGACAGTTTGAACTCGGTCTTCAGCCCTGCTTGGCCCTGCTCTGTGTCCTTTTCAAGGCCCTTTGGTGAGAGGCATGAAGGAATAAATGTGAAGCTAGGTCTGCTTTGTGCTGAAGGGCAAACTCAAGATTCCAAACGTGTCCCCATGTGGTGGAAGGATGTGTTGATTCTGATGAGGGAATTCAGTGCAGGAAGCCTTGCATTCTGATTCAAATCCACTGCAGCAGCAGGGTGTAGTGTGGGCCACAGATGGGCAAGACCCCTGGGGACAAAGTGGTGAGGGGCACTGGGCCCAACTGGAGGTCAGTCTCAGAGGCTAGCACACCAACCCACAGGGCAGGCTGAGAGCTGCCCCACTCTCTGACCTTCTCCATGTCTCTCACTACCGCTCTTTCCCAACACCACCTCAGTATCTTTTTAACAGTATTCACCATCAACATGTTACCTTGAAAACTGATGAAATGGCATCTCTTTGGAGAATGTGCTGGGAGAGCACCTGCTTCTGACTCGGGCCTCCAGGGCCCAACATGCCCACTCCTACGTTCAGAGACTTCCCACCTCAGTTGGAATAGTTCAACTTGGTATTGACTTCAAAATGGAAAATCGAGGTCAGGATCCCAGATGCAGTTAAGTCTTCTAATAGTATTAGTTCTTCCTCTCTGATGTCTCCATTCCCTTGTCCAGGCCACCAACATCGTGGCAAGAATCTCCTGACTTCCTGCCTTGCTCCTCCAGTCCTCAATACCCCAGGTACTTTCTCAAACATGAAGCTGATCTGATTACACACTCGCACACATACTACCCCCAACCTGTATTTTTCATTGCCTCCCTGTTGTCCATGGGATGGTGGTCATGGTTTCTCAACTGAGCAAAGTTGAGCTAAGATGGGTTACAGACACGTTGTGGTTTATGCCATCTAACAAAAGGCCTGTGGCTTGCAGAGTTCTCTGTGCTTGATCCAAGCTGGCATCCTCCCTGCTCCCTGCGGGATCCGCCCTTTCCTCCCCAGTGCCAGCTCTGGCCTGCACTGTGCATTTCCCTGGTCCTGATTGCCCTCTTCTTTCCCTTCTGCTCGTCTTTCACTGCCTTGAGTCTTTCCTTGATCTTGCAGGGCATGTTCGTCGCTCCCCTGGGTTCCCACTTCCAGGTGCTTGTTTCTCTATTTAGGCACACTCTGCACACTGGACTGTCTCTGTCTGTTGGCTTATTTGCCTCCCCAAATGACCAGGGCTCTGGGAAAGCTTTGGCACCTCTGAATCCCCACAAAGTACAGTCCCTGCAGGCACTCAGGCAGCCATGCTTGCTGGCCCTAGAACTGATGGATAGATGGACAAAGTGTGGGTGGACACATGGAGGGCAAAGCAGCTTCTCAGAGCTGCTGTTGAGAAGTCACTGGCGCTGTTTAGGAGGTTTGACTAGATGGCCTCTAATGACCTTCCCTAGCCAGACTTACTGTCCTCTTTTTTCTTTCTGAAGACAACTTCATTGCATCCTTAATCACTGTGCTCCTCGGGTCTGTCTGGGATGTGCCTTTGCTGCGGGCCATGCTTGGAGGCTCATGCGGGGAGAGGCCTCCAGGCTTCTAGTCTCTGGCCATGTTGGGGAAGAAGTTAGGACTTGCTGGGGGTGCCTGTGGTGCTTTGGGTAGGTGTAAAGAAGAAACTGTCTGTGTGCCTCTGGTGTTTTGTCCACGTGGTTCCTGGCTAGGTTGGGCTGTTTCAACTGAGGTAGGGAGGGAGGGGGCCCTGTAGCCTGAGAATTTCAGACAAGGAGGTGAGATCTGGAATTTTTAATCTTGTTTGGGTTTACAACAAAGTCTGTGGCTTGGCGGCTAAAACTCAGTGCTGGTAAGGGCTGGGAGAGCTCCTTATAGGGAACAAGGGGGAGGCACGGGCCTTAGGTGTGAGAAGTGGGCAGGACAAGAAGCACAGGTCGGCTCCTCTCCAACACCAGACGCATCCCACCTGTGGGCCTGGCCTTCAGATCCAGGCCTTGCCAGGAGAGTAGGAGCTGGCATGTCTATGGGCCTGTGGCAGCAACCGATAGCTGGAAGAGGCTCCTGCTGGGCTGTAGGGCAGACTGGGGCAGGAAGCCCCCTGTGCTGCCCTGGATTAGTTCTATCCCCAGTCCTAGAAAAGGGGTTTGTAGCTTGGGGAAGGGGCTTTGGGGTATTTGGCAGAGGAGGTTAGGAGGCACTGAGTCAAACTCTAGGTCAAGAGGCCAGGGCTGGGGACTCAGGGCAATAGAGGCTGAGCCACAGGGTTGGTTACTGACCTGCCCCTAGAGCGTCAAGGTCAGGTCAGCCCCTCCCACGAAGCGGGACTGGATGCAGGTCACCTGGGGCAGTTGGGCTTGGAAGTGCCTAACGGCAGTCATGCTGATACCAGGACACATGGCCACATCTAACATCCGGAGCTGCTTGCATGCCTGCCCAATGGTATCCAGAGTCCTGTGGGGAGGCCTCCAGTGAGTGCCTGACCCGGCATGGGGACCCAGCCCACCTCCTGTACTGACTTGTGGCATCATCAGACAACTCACTGCTTTGTGAGCTGAGGGCAGCTGGATAGGTTGAGGTGCTGCAGCCTCGGCCAGGAGCTGGCTGCCTGGGCCCAGCCCTCATCGCTGAGGAGGCTGCAGTGACTCAGCACCAAGCGCTCCAGGCTGGGGCAGCCCTTGGCCACAGCCACCAAGCCCTTGTCTGTGAGTGCTGGCAACAGGCTTAGTGACAGTTGCCTCAGCTGAGGGAACTGGAGCACCTGCAAGGATAGAGGTGACTAGTGGGAGGGTATGATAGGGCACTGGAGCCCAGGGCCCTTCCAGGCGCCCCCATCCCTAGCCAGAAGTAACAGAAGCCAATGGAACTTTTAACAAGCAGAGTGGGATGGCCTGGGCCTGGCTCTAGTGCCAGGATCCTCAGTCTGTCCACACGTCCAGCCCCAGTTCCACACCTTGGCCAAACTGGCATCAGTTAGCTTGCTGCAGGCTGTGAGGTCCAACTCCTGCAAGGCCCGCAGCATGAGCAGGGAAGGGCCCTGTGGCTGGGGAGAAGGGTCCTTGGGTCCCAAGGCCTGATGCTCCAGCTCTCCATGTAGCTGTGGGAAGAAGCTCCTGCTTCTCAGGTTCCTCCTGAGTTTGGTCCTCAGGTGGTCCAAGAGAGACACTCAGGAGGGGCAGGAGGGTAGCTGAACCCAGGGACTGCCCCCGCCTTCCATGACCTGCACCTGGGGCTCCTGTGTAGGCTCTTCACTTGGTTCTCTCAGTCCGAGAAGCCCCCAGTCTCGGAGCTCCTTGCACCAGGCCAGGCGCAGGACTGAGAGGTGGGTTAAGTAGGCACAGATGGCCTGCAGGGTCCTGTTGGTGAGGGCCACACAGGAAGATAAGTCTAGCACCCTGAGGTTTGGGCTCAGCACTGGGATCAGGGAGAGCACTGAGGCATCCTAGGAGGGAAGCGGAGAAGGGAGAGAACAATGAACAGGCGGCTTGTGCAGGGGTCCCCATGAAGGTTCTGCTCAAGATTCCAACCCCACAGGCAACAGGGAGCTACCAGTGGGTCCATGGAGGGAAGAAACAATCCCTGCGCTGGTGAAAGGTAGGGGTGGGACACCAGGAGGAGTTTGCTGGAGGACAAAGGCCTAGATTGGCTGGGGCAGGAAGGATGCAGGTGGAAGTTTCTAAAGTATCTGCTCTGGCTATACTCCCAGCCCCTGCTGAAGGTGTGGGCGGAGGCAGCCCTCTGACCACAGCTTATTGGACCCTCATTGGACATCTGACCCTAGCTGAACCAATCGGGTATGTTCCCTCTAGAATTTGAAGAACTCTGAGGTCACTGTGGGGGTTGGGCTGCCACCTGCCAGGAACAGGAGCTAAGGGCCGAATAGAGGAAGCTGGTTTGTAAAGAGATGCAGAGACCCATGGGAGAGCAGATAAAGAGACACATGGTGGTAACAGGAAGACAGAGTGGGGCGGGGCAAGAGAAGCACTTGTAGGGGAAAGGAGGAGATGGTTTTTGAGTTGGGAATGCCCTGGGCATATAGACAGTTTGAAAAAAATGATCCGCTAAAGAGAGAGAGACCGACATTGCCAAGTTAGGGATGCCACCCAGAGGGACAGGGCTGAGTCCTATTGAAGGAACTGGCTGCAGCCAAGAAATGACCCTGTGCCACATCATATTACCTCTGTCAGGCCCTGCCCCAGCAACCTCCCTGTGTAACCTTGGTGCCCATTCCTTGCAGACCCCTTCTTTCATCTTTCCTGCCTCCAGAACACCTGCCCTTGATGCCCCACCCAGACTGCAGGGGTCATTGAACACTTCGTATATGAGGTGCGTGCCACCTTGTGGGCTGGACCAACCTGGTGTCCTGGATGTCCCTCCATGGGGGACTGATGGGGGGAGTGCTGGCAGCAGCACTGTCTGTCCAGGCTCCTTTGTGTCCTAAGTTCTATTCTCACTACTGTTCCTTGCACATAAACATTGGGCAGTTCCTCCCTGCTGCCACATGTGCAGCTCCCCCAGCCCCAGCCCTGGAGAGGAAGGAAGGGGATGGTGTGCTCACCTTGAGTGAGGAGCAGTAGGCCAGGCTGAGAGAGGCCAGTGGGGCTGGAGCTCTGTGCCCCGAATCCAGGGCCTCGGCCAGGCCCTGCCCACTCACCAGGCAGCACCCTGCCAGGTCCAGCCTCTGCAGCTCCCGCAGGCCTCCCAGGGCTGTACATCCTGCATCCGTCAGCCGCTGCAGCTTCCTCAGGCTGAGGCGCTGCAGGTGCTCCAGGCCCCGGCTTATGGCCAGGAGTGCCCCATCGGCCACTTCTGAGCAGCCACTGAGGTCCAGGGAGGTCAGGCCTGATTGTAGGCGGCAAAGGGCGGCCACAGCCTCTGTGGAGAGGTCCTGGCAGCCGTGCAGGCTCAGCTCTTGCAGCTGCAGCCCAGCCACCTGACCCAGGGCCTGCAGTGCCTCAGGGAGCAAGCCAGTGCCACTCAGGTCCAGGGCGTGCAGCCTACCAGCCCTCTCCTTCACGAACCGCAGCAGGTTGTGGAAGGAGAGTTGGGAAGGGGAGGAGTCTCGGGGGGCAAAGGAGCCCCAGGCTGGGCCTAATTCAAAGGTGAGGTGACAGTAGGCCAAGGAGAGGCGCTCCAGGCTGGGGGCACAGCTGCTGAGCCGGTTGAAGCTGAGGTCTGTCAGGTCCCGCAGGCCAGCCAAGTTGAGCTCACAGAGGCCACTCAACACCACCTGGACCCGCTGTGCTGTCTCGGGCTGAGCTAGTAGCATGCCCGATGTGAAGAGGCTATTGCAGCCACTGAGGTCAAGGATACGCAGGGCTGGGCAGCCCAGGATCAGGGCCACGAAGGCAGCCTCCGAGGGGCTGCCCCCACTGAGGCACAAGCTCTGCAGGTGCGGGCCCAAGTGGTAGGCAATGGACTCCAGCACTTGGTGCGAAGCTGGTGAGTCATCCAGGTTGGTCAGGCTGATGCAGGTGATGCCCCTGAGGCCCAGGCTCTTGATGGCCGGGAGGGAGGCAGAGGACACAGGGATGCTGTACTGCACATTTGTCTAAGGGGCAGCAATAGGACTGGGGTTAGCCCTCTGGCTTGAGGGAGAGTTGGCCATCAGGTCTGGTGGCCAGTCACTGGCAGGTAAGGGAAGGACCCTATCACAATGGGGACCACTGTGCTGTGCGGTATCATGTGTGGTTGAAGGAGACAAGTCACTCTGGGGCTCAAAGGGGATGACTTGAGGGGAGAGCAGGAAGATTAATGATAGATGGGACTGGATGCCTACAGAGGGGTAGGGACAGAGTGGGGAGTTGGCATGCTGGGCACAAGGGGCCGGGAGTGGCCTAGAGGAGAGCCAGTGAAGCCCCCAGGGGGCAGAAGGACTAAGTATGCTAGATCCCAAACTTCAGGCCTTTCAGAAGGTAGCCCTGAGACCCACAGACTAAGCTCCTACTCCAGGGAGTCAGAGCTCTGCATTAGCTAAGCAACCAGCCTCCCTTGCTTTCTCAAGAGCATATAAATAGCCCTCAGAACAGCTGAAGGCAGTAAGAAGCAAAGCAGTTGTCACTCACCACCACCCTGGGTGGCCCAGGTGCCAGAAGTCTAGGGCAGGCAGTGAGGCCTAGGTCCCCTGGTGGCCTCAGTATCTTAGCCACATGAATGCTTGCAAAAATGGGTTTTGTGTGTAAGCAAAAATGTGTGCATACACATGTGCATATGTGTGTGTGCACCCCAACATGTGTGGGCCCTGCAGGCTCCAGAATTCAAGATGTGCTTGTGATCCTTGAGGTTCGTCTCAGGAGTGTCCATCTTCTTCGTCTAGGTAAGGAAAGAGAACCCTCCCATTTCTGTGGGTGGAAACTAAGAGAATGAATCTTAAGGTGCCAAGAAAGTTGGGCTGGCCCTGCTGTGGACGAACAGGGAGGGAGAGTGGAAAGTCCATGGCTGGTGTGGGGTGGGGCCTGGAGGTGAGCTCAGGGTAAGTCAGGAGAACAGGCTGGCCTGTGTAGGCATTTGGGGAGCCCCAGTTTTCATAGCACCTTCGCTAATTTTGTGCCAAAGGGAAGTTGGGACAGGTCCCTGGGGAAAAGGTGTGGGGAAGGTGTAGCAGACATCTCTACCCTTGATGCATGCCCAGGTTGCAGGCAAGCAGTATTCAAAAGCTCTTGCATTAATGCATCAACATGATCCCAATGCAGGAAAGCAAGCTCTCTAAAAACCTGTCCTGTCAGTTACTGCAAGAACAAACGATGTTCCCCACGCCTACCCCACAGAACATTGTCAAAAGAAAACCATAAAGGTAGAAATGACATATAATATATACTCCTGTAAGATACTTATTAACAGGATTCTTCTCAGGAAGACACATGAAATTCATTCCTGGGTGTAGAAACCAGGCTGGCTTCTGTCACAGAGAGAAGCAGACACCTATGGCTGTCATCATGGGAAGGAGTGTATGGTAAGAAATGGGGGCCTGGGGTACCTGGCTGGCTCAATTGGTGGAGCATGTGACTCTGGATCTCAGGGTCATGAGTTCAAGCCCCACTTTGGGCATGAAGCCTAAAAGGAAGGGAAGGGAAGAAATGGGAGCCAGCTCCTGACTACTTGCCCAGGAATCTGAGGTCAAACCGGGCTCCTTGTCCAGACCCCATTCCAGGAAGTAGGGATTGTGGATGAGAGGCATTGTCCCTCTTGTGGACACTGGGAGACAGTGGAATAGTGGGAACATCAAGGGCCTGGGCTCCTCTCTCAGATTTAAAGAGAGCGGGAAGATCCCAATGGGTGGGGAAGATGATGCAGGGCAATGATGAAAAGATCAGGGAGAAAAGGTTCTAGAAAGGAATGGTAAAGCAGACCTCTAGCCGTTTGGAAGTCCAGACTACAAGGAGCCAGTCTGATAATGAAGAGTATGCTGTGACTGCAAGTGCAGAGCAGGGCTGGTTGCCAGGCAGCGCCACCCCCACCAACACATCCTGTGCCCCCACCGTCCCACCTCCAGGCACCCGCAGTCCTTCTTTCTCTTGCTTCCTGAGCCTTGGCAGCCAGGAATGTTCTCATGTCCTCCCCTCTCCCACAGCCTCCTTATGAACAGGTAGATGAACAGCTGAAGGGGAGCAATGGCGGTCAGCCTAGAGTCCAAGTCCAGGGTCAGCTAGTGGCAGTAAAACCTATCAAATAAAGGGGCAGGGCCTGTTGTAAGAGGCTTCCAGTAGCTACTGGGAGAGGGGTGTGTGTGTGTGTGTGTGTGTGTGTGTGTGTGTGTGTGTGTGTGTGTGTGTTGAGATTTAAGACTGCCTCCTTGCTCCCCACTGTTTTTCTTGATGGAGAGGGGGCAGCCTCTAAGCCATCACCCAGGTGGTCTGCCCTGGACTCAAAGTGCAGGTGCCCAGAAGCAGCCTTTTAGTGATATTTACCATCTGTGGGATGCAGAGCAGCAGGCAGAAGAAGCGGGCTCCTGGATTCTGGTCTTTAGCCCCTTCCTAGGCCCTAGGAAGATGCTTCTTGAGGTCCAAAGGAGGACTGCAAGGGTATCTGCTCTAGCTTCAGCTGCCCCATCCATAAGGAGCCAACTAACCCCCTATCTCCTCCTTTTGCAATGCAGACATCTTAAGAGGAAATGCTGTCATTTGGAAAATGCCCTACATCTGCTAAAAGGGGCATATATCCCTTGACTGTGAGAGGCCAGGACTTCATTATACCTAGTGAAGCCCTGAGCTGAGATTGCAGGCTTGTGTGCAGGATTGGAAAGTTGTCTGATAGAGAAATGGCTCTCCCATCTGCTGGCATAGGAATCCAAAACAACATGCCTGTTCTCGAGAAGAAAGTGTATGCCCTGGCACCCAGGGGCTTTGGTCTATAGAGAGGAGTTAGACATCGGGGGTCATTTCCAGAGGCTCCCTGGGGCCATTATAAACACCCCAGGCAAGAGAAGGCAGTGGAGGGCAGATGCTGAGCTGTCTTGAGTTCTTCATAGAGACCAACCCAGTGGCAGGCAACCAGGCTCTCCCTGGAATGGGCAGATCTGATGTGGGGGTGGGCAGGGGGCATTGCCTTTGTCTACCTTCTTTTTTGAGAAAAATTAGGATTAAGTGGGGGTACATCTGGGAGAATAAGAAGTCACCAATCCAGCATCCTTGCCTGGCCTGGTGAGGCATAAAATCCAGCCATGCCTTGGTGAACCAGTATCTTTGGGAGCACCTACTAGCAAGGGGCACTGCTTCCTTATCAACCTGCCCACATCTGAGCCCTCAGAGATGAGTCCTGACGATAAATTCTGCAAATTGCTCTCTGGGACGTGGTTGTGGTAGGATGTCAACAGAACCCTAGATGCCATGTACTTGTGGCCTGGCCATCCAGTGCTCCCAGCCTGGGTGGGGCTGAGTTTTACAGAGCCACCAAATAGCTCTTGGTCAGCATCCCATCTGGGCCTCACAGTTAGCTGGAGGAGCCCCAGTGCTATGATCTTAAACTCTGCCCCTGGCCTCTTTCTCCTCACTCCCTTATCCTATTCTAATCTTTTTATTTTTTTAACGTTTTTATTTATTTCTGAGAGAGAGAAACAGCATGAGCAGGGGAGGGTCAGAGAGAGAGGGAGACACAGAATCCGAAGCAGTTTCCAGGCTCCAAGCTAGCTGCCAGCACAGAGCCCGACACGGGGCCTGAACCCATGAACTGTGAGATCATTACCTGAGCCGAAGTTGGATGCCCAACTGACTGAGCCACCCAGGCGCCCCTATCCTATTCTAATCTATTCCTTCCTGACTGCCCACTTTGCTTCTCCTGCCCTTTCCTTATTTGCTGGACTCAAAGAACCTCTGCCCTGATTGCTTCTCCTTGGGGTCCTGTGGCCCTGCCTGCCATGTTGCTGTGCCCTTTCTTCTTGCCCCCGACCCTGCCAGCGATGATGAGACCTCTGCCTCCTCTGGGTCTATGCTGGGAGTACAGAATTCCACCTCTGGAAGCCACAGTCTCCCCTCTTGCCTCCCCCACTGCTACCTCCTCCCCACCTTCTGGCTCTCTTCTCATCCCTCTCAAGGTTTCTCTCCATGCCCACCATTCTCTCCAGCCCCTGACACAAGTGCAGCAGCCTCCACTCGCTTTCGCCTTCTCACAGATGACCTCTTCTGTTTCAGAGAGAAGCCAAAGCCATCAAGTGGGAAGGCCCTCGCTTTTTTCCCTGTTCATATCCACCAGCCATCAAGACCCATCCTGACACCCTTCCCTCTCTCACTCCTAATCCCCTTCTCTGGGCCTACTGGGCCTGACCCACCTTCTCCCATGGGAACTCGCAGTCCACTGCTTCTTCCTCAGTTTACAAATACCCCAGAGTCACAACAAAAGGCCTCCCTTGATTCTGCCTCCCTCTCCTCATCACTCCTGCTTCTCCCCTTTCCTCTGCAGTCAGACCTCTTGGAAGCCTGTGGGCATACCTACACCTGAGCTAGCTACCTTTCTACCCCTTGCCTCACCCACTTACCCGTCCAGCAAGTTATCAACACCCGGGGGCCTCCTCTGCACACCTCCTACAAGTGTCCTTTCTGCCATGTCACCTGTTGTGGATGACCAGTTTCCTCCATGCTATCTCCCACTGGGGGCTCTGTGGCTCTGCCTGCCTGGCTCTCCTCCTACCTTCTAGCCTGTCCCCCATCAGCCTCTTTTGGGGTCATCAAAGAAGAGAGAGAGTGAGTTCCTCATGGTATGTTCCACCCCACCACACATACACACACATGCACACTCTCTGCTCTCCTCCCCCTGCACCCTGGCAGACTGCACTTCATCCCAGGCCAACGACTGTAGCTGCAGACCCTGGGAATTAGTTACCTGATGGAACTTGCCAGATACATGGGTGCAGCATGACCGCCTCTGAAGTCACTGTCTTATCCCCCAGTGATGCCCCTTTTCCTTAATTCTCAGTGCCCTCTACCAAGTCACCCAAGTCAGAGATCTGGGAGCCATTCTAGATCCTTCCCTCACTCTCCACATTCATGGTGACCAAAGTCCTTTCCATCTCATTTCTCTGATACACTGCAGCATGTCCCTCTGCTCCTGCCTCATTGCTTGTGCTCTAGTTCAGGTTCCTGTATTGTCTCTGAGAAATACATTACAGCAGTTGCCCCGTTTTGAGGGTCCTGGCCCTCAGTCTTTCTGGCTCCATTCTAGCCTTGGTACTGTCACCAGGTGATCTTTATAAAAGGCAAACTGACTATGCTCTTCAGATCCCTTGATGGTTCTTCACTCCATGCGACGGAGGCTGAGCTTCTTAGCCAGCACTGGAGCCCTGCCTACCTCTTCAGGCCCAGCTTTCCCACACCCGCCCCCTCTTCCTCCTCAGCCCTGGCTCTGGGAATGGCAACTTCTTATTGTTGTCTCATGGTGCCATGCCTCCGCTTGGCTGCTTTTTCTGTTGGTTATAGTGATGGGTATGAGGGTTGTCTTACCTCTCACCTACTCCTGTTTGTCTATTTAGCAAATATTTATTCCTCTCTCTAGTTTCAGCCCAGGCACCCCTTTCTCCATTAAATCTTTTCTGAATCTTCTCTGATCCCCCGTGTGCCTTACAAGACTCCAAGTGCAGCACCCCTACTCACTGAGTGAGTGAGCCACTCTCTGAGAAGCTCTGGCAACTCTCCCACTTCCTTCTGCCCTGCTGAGGTCCCTGCCTCTACCTCTCTTTTTACTTCCCTATGACAATGTGGCCCCCAGATTCACTCAGCAAAGAGGCCACTAGCTTCAGAGAAACTTCTTCAGCAAACTGCTCCATACTGCCACTTCCTGAGCAGGAGGGGTGACATCCTCCCACCTTATCCAAGACCAGGCTTCGTATCACCTCAGGTGGCATCTGCCATTTCTCACCTCTCTTCTTCATACATTCACATTCGCCCCTCCTCTAGGATTCTCTTCAGCATATGAACACATTTGAGATTTCTCCTAATGAAAATGCTTTCATCTAGTCCTCTCAGCCTCTCATTATTGCCCCATTTATTTCCTTCCTTTCTTGGGGAAATTTCTTGCAAAGGAGCTCAACTGTCTATACTGCCCTTCTTATCTTATTCATTCCTCCACAGACCTGGCTTTCCCCCCAGATGCCAAATGTTGCTGAAGTCACTGGGGACCTCCCTGGACATCATACATCACAGATACTATCTGTTCTTTATTTTCTGGACTCTTCATCCACTCCACACTGTAAATGCTCTCCACTTTTGACTTTTGCCCCCTCTTCTCACTGGACTCTTCTCTGTGTCTCACTGTTGCCTTCTCCTTCCCATGCCCGTAGACTGGTGTACTCCCCCTGGGCATACTGTGGCCTGCTCTTCCTCTGGATCTTCATGTGATCCCTGGGGCAAGTTACTTAAATCCATGCTTTCAACCTCCACCCATTCTGTAATGATATTTATTACCAAGACCCTTCTTTATTATTATTTATTTATTACCGAGATCCTTCTTGAATTCCTCACTCAGAAATTCAATAACCAACTGCATCTCACCACAAAGATGTCTCATACTTCAAATTTTCAACAAGTCCAATCAAATATCTTTACACACTAACTAAGCTCATGATACAGGATAGATAACATGACAGCAGACCCTACGTGTATACACACATTTAATGTGTGACAGAGGAAGGGTCCAATCCAGCAGGGAAGGGGAAGATTATATATAAATGGTATTAGGGCTATTTGAAAACTATTCAGTTTAGCTTCTTACCTCAGAGAATAAATCAAAATAAATTTCACCAATTAAAAAATTACTATAAAATTTCAAACCATAAAACAGAAGAAAAGATTGTGTTGTGAACCTAAAATCTCTCTAAAAAATAGAGCCTAATTAGAAAAGAGAGAGAGAAATATGAGTGTATATCAAATCACTGAGGAGGCAAGGGGTCTCCAAGTTTAAAAAGCAATGGCAAAAATAAGAAAACAAAAGATGTTCAGGATCCACAACATAGAAAGTTAACCTCTGTATCTCATAAATAAGCACATATCTACAAATCATATTCAAAGGCAAATATATTAGGAATATATTTCAATGAATACATAAAAGATTAATCTCTTTAATATATAAAAGGTTCATACAAATGGATAAGAAAACTATTAAGATGCCAATGATTAAATGGATAAAGAACATGAATAAACATGAGAAGAAAAGAGAAATGGTCAGCTAATGAGGAGGCTGTTCAACCTCAGCAATCAAAATTAAAACAAACAAGGAGCTATCACTGCTTCAAACTGTTACAGATGTCTGCTCGCACTTCTGAGCTAGGCTGTCTCCCCACAACTGATTCACCCTCTCCAGTCCACTCTGCACTGCACATCAGACCATGTCACTCCCCTGCCTTAAAGGCTCCGTGATGGTAATCAGGATGGAACACCAGCAATAGTGCCAGCTTGCAGTCTGACCTCTTGTTAGCTTCATCTCCCACCACTTCTAAGTTCTAGTCATATGGAACTTGTGTGGTCATTTTCAGAACTATTTCACACCTTGGTGCCTTCACCTGTGCTGTTACCAGTCCTGGAAGACCAACCTTCACCCTTATCCTATTCCATGAGGAAGCCTTCCCTGATGCTGCTGCTCTCCTTTAGATGCCCTTCTTCCTGTTCTTCCCTTCATTCCAGTGTCATAGCACCAAGCACACAACATCACCATCACTCACGTACTTGTCTTTCTCCTTCACTGGACTGTGAGCTCCTCTGGGCAGGGGTCTATGTCTTATTCATCTGTAAAGTCTCAGTACTGTACCCAGAGCCAAGTATGTATGAGTGTAACATATGTATGAACATGTGTGCATGGATGGATGGATGGATGATGTATGAGCAGGGCCACAAGCAGTTCTGAAGTGAGAGACAACTGAGAATGGGCCAGATGAGGGTAGCCACCTTACCTCCCGAAGTGCATTCTGGGCTGCACAGTACCAAGCCCGATTCACGAGGGAGGCCTCTTTCTGATCTGACAGAGGCAGGAAGCTCAGAATATATGTGAGCATCTGAGGGAAAAAGACAGGACATTGGGAACTGTTAGAGCTGGGAGCCTTTTGAACCTTCTCCATCTGGTAGAATAGTAGGTCTGAGGGGACTGGAACCCTGGCTTCTAGTTTATCTTGAATCCTAAGCTTCATGGGGTCTTCACTTCCCCTCTCCAGACTCCAATGATCTTTCTTGTGAACAAACCATTCCGAATGAGCCCCGCCCGGATGCAGGTTTGTACTGATTGATAAAAACCAAACTTCCCACTCAGTTTGGTAAAAACAGCCTGGGCATTGGGACTAGATAAACCTAGTTCAAATCCTTACCTATCTATCACCTGACCTCTCTGAATCTTATTTTTCTAATCTGTAAAATGGCAAATGTAGTGAGATCTAAATGGGTTATGGTGAGCATTAAGTAACATAGTAAAAGGTCTGGTGTAGGACTTCAGACATAGCAAGTCAGGTCTCCTCCTTTGATCTTCGGAAGCCACACCTCCTGCCATCATAGGTCAGTCTCTGGGTCTTCCCTCTTTCCCCGTCTTCTCCACTGCCAACTCGCCTTCTCAGCTGCCTATTAAGCTATGAAACAGCCCAGGTACTTAGGCTGCCAGTCCACCTATGCTCTGTGAGGCTGGAGTCATGAGGTTGGAGGCCCTACAAGGGACTGGGAAAGGAGGCGCCTGTGAGGCCAGGAATGATCTAATATTAACTATTCTTTTCTTCTGGAATCCTCTCTCCTGGACTATTGTGACACTGTTTTCCAGGGTTCCACTCATCACTCCAGTTGCCCTGTTTCTGGATTCTCCTGTGGCACCCAGGGTTCAGACCTGAGTCTTTCAATTTGTTTACTTTTGAGGATAATAAATTCATTTGCATGGCTCCAACAGTTACCTCTACAGGAATAACCAACAATTCAATTGTTGAATTGTCTCATCATTCATGTGCTGGTCCAGTGTTACCAATTGTCCGCAGGATCCTTCGTCTAAATGTTTTACTATCACCTTCATCTCAACCAAAATTCATATTCTGTCTAAAGCATCCTCTCTTCCCAACTTTCCAGTATCTGAACTTCAATACCAACAGTGCATCTTACCTGAAGATCCTGATACTCTTCATGCTCTTCTGTCCCTTGCTACCAGATACAGGTGTTCAGCACAGGTTTTAGGCCACGCTAACTTAGACTCATTCAAATCCCCACTCTACTACTTTCAAGCTCTGTGACTTACGTGATCTCAGGCAAGGTAACTGACCTCTCTTAGATTCAGTTTCCATACTATATATAGGTGTGTGTGTGTGTGTGTGTGTATATATATATATATATATTTAATAGATGTGTTCTTGACACCTAGTAGGTGTTCCATAAATGGTTGCTGGATTGCTGTTACTAATATTTCTATCACTGAAACTTTATTTTTTTTAATTTTTTAAAATGTTTTATTCATTTCTAGGAGAGAGAGACAGAGAGAGAGAGACAGCGTGAGCAGGGGAGGGTCAGAGAGAGAGGGAGTCACAGACTCTGAAACAGGCTCCAGGCTCTGAGCTGGCAGTCAGCACAGAGCCCGACGCGGGGCTCGAACCCACGAACCGCGAGATCATGACCTAAGAGAAAGTCGGACGCTTAACCGACTAAGCCACCCAGGCGCCCCTCTATCATTGAAACTTTAGCACCTCAGTAGCCCAGATCTTCATTACCCCAGAACTGGGGTCCTTCTACAATCTCCCACCTGCCTCCAGGCTCATCCTTGCTAGTCATTCTGCATACTGTGACAAGGCTACCTTTCTTTAAAAACAAACAAAACAAACCAAAACAAAACACCGTTCAGTCTTAGGATATTCCTGATGAAAACCTTTAGGGTGCCCCAGTACCCTCAGGACAAAATTTCCACTTTTGGGTCAGTACTGCCAGGCCCTATGCCTGACCAGACCCCTGATCCCAGAGCTTCCCCAGTTCATTCTCCCCACCGTCATACAAACATAACATGTCTATTACCTTTTGCCTATGTGTGTCTCTTTCCTGGAATGCCCTTCCTTAACCTTGACCTCACCAGAGCATTCTAATCTCTTCTTCCTTTCTCTGATTCCTAGCACCAGAAGGTACTCAGTCAATACTTACTGGATTGAACTAAAGATGAAAATATCTTTATTTTCACCAAAGCCCTCTACTTCTATTTTCACCAAAGCTTTGCTCAGGGAAAGGATGGGGAGATAAAGCAGATCACTTTATCTGAGAGGACTGGGGACTGGGGAGAACGGCCTTCTAGGCCAGGAAAGGCTAAGCATGGGGAAGAGAACACTGATGGGATTGGGACTGACTAAGCCCCCAACCCCAGGGGAAGGCAGGGAAGCCTATCTGAGCCAAGTTAAAACAGTGGCAATCCTGTCTTATGGGGATCAGCAACCAACCCAAAAAGCAAAGGGAGAGGGCAATACACCTGTCCTCACTGAGGGGAGGGAGCATGATTCTTTGAACTGAGAAAGGGGTAACTTTTCTAGAGGGAAAAGGAAGCAGTGATAAGGATGAAGTGGCCATCCCATGAACCCCACCCTAAGGGGCTACTGGAGATAAAACTGGTCATTCCTAGTATCTATGGGGATGGAGTAAACATCCTCTGGAGCTCAGGAGATAAAGGATGCCATGGAAGAGGACTCAACCAAGTGGGAGCTGTCCTATTCTTGCTAAGGGGAAAGAGCACCATTCCAGGGCCAATGAGGAAATTGTGATTTGCTTCCCATGGGCAGCGGGAGAGGGCTGCACCAACTCTCAAGGCAAAAGGGCTGGAAAGACCATCCCAAGAGGCCACTGGGAACAAAATCTGTTCTCTGTCTCCGACCAATGGAGGCAGAGTTGTCTTGCTCCAGATTAAGGAAAAGACGCAAACTTCCCACGGGGTGAAGGAGGTAGGGGCGGCCATCACTAGGGGCCAAGGGCGTGGGGAGCAGGCCTGTCCTCGGTGAAGTAATTCAGCGATTGTGCCTGGTATTGATGGAAGGGGGCAGTCTGTTTCCCACCGCCAGGGGGAGGGGCAAAGGGAATGAAGTGATCATCCCAAAGAGGCCAACGAAGATACGGTCGATTACCCTTTGGGGACGATGGTATGGAACGGTCATCTTCCAGAACTGAGGGGGGAGGGGCGGCCATCGCTAGAGAGGTAGGTAGGCTGAGACCCTGTCCTCGTTGAGGTGACAAGGCCGATGAAGGTGGAGAGAATGGCTCCCCCAAGCTAAGGGGATAGGGTGGCCCAAAGACGGGACCGTTACCCATGGCCAGGACATCCTGGGATCTCTCAGGCGGGTAGTTTCCGCCAGGCGGGCGGAGGCAGGCGAGCTGTCTGACAGCCCCTCCCCACAGCCCGGGACCCCGGGGGCGGAGCTTGTCCCAAGCTAGGCCTGAGGGTGGCCTCCTCTCACCTCCAGGGGCAGCGACTCCGCCATCGCATTCCAGCCGCCACCGCCCCCGTGCAAGGCTTTCTGGGAAATGTAGTCTTATTGACTTTCGGGGAGAGGAGGGCCTTGGGAAGGAAGTGGACCCCCCACTTCCGTCACAGTTGTGACGATTTGGGTCTGCACCGGAAGTGCCTGTGCTGCCGATGTGGTACCTTTTGACCGCGGTTTCGGTCGCTCTTCCTTGTTTTCCTCTCTGGGTGTTTGCGTCGCGCCATGGCGGTAAGGAGGGCGGGTAGGGCGGGGTTCGCAATGGCCGAACATTCCCGGGGCCGGGAGACTGAAAGCAGAGGAAGAACATCAAAGGAAGCGGGTCAGCCAGAGGGGGGCGCCATGAGGTGGCCGACTGTACTAGAGCTAGCGGGAGGAATGGAGCCACTCAGGAGTGTAGTAGAAGTGGTGCGGGAGGGGATTGAGAGTGACAACCAGGCTGTACCAGACCTGGTCTGGTGGTCGGCGTCAGCCGAGAACTAGACTACTCCAGCAAAGGCCGTAGGGGCGCACCATTCAGCGCCACTCTGGAGTCCCCCTTGAAGGGGTTGTCAGTCCAAAGCTAGACCTTACCAGGAGAACCAGGAGATACCAGTCTAGTGTTGGATTGTTCTGGGGTGAGCAGAGGCGATCGTAGCTAAGGGGTGTAGCACAGATGGTGTCAGCCCTAAGCAGGATGGAATGGGGGAGGTGGACATCCCAAGGATTGTGCTAGATTGAGCACCATGGGGACCGGGGTTAGGTGCAGGAGTAATTCTGTTAGCCAGTCAGAGTAGTGGGGAGGGTGAGGAGCGCCCTGGCTGAGGAGGGCTCTGACAGCATCTTACCATCCCTCTTCAGCCCAAGGGCAAAGTGGGCACCAGAGGGAAGAAGCAGATATTTGAAGAGAACAGAGAGACTCTGAAGTTCTATTTGCGGATCATACTGGGGGCCAATGTAAGTGCCTTCCTCCTTGTTTCTGTGCCCACCCAAGGTCCCAAAGTCCTCATTTCTGTGTGTGTGTGTATGTATGTATGTGTATGTTCGTGTGTGAGAGTGAGGGGGTGGTATGTGACAGACAGCCGTGTGTAGTTTTCCAGAACAAAACTACAGTTAAAGAAATGAGAATAGATCCTGGCACAAATAAAGTGCTGAGCAGTCGAAACAAAACAAAACCAGAAAAACAAAATGAGGGTTTGAGTCTCAGATGATTTTGAGCCCATTCTTCGGATCCCAAATACACGGGGCCTTCTTTCCTGTGCTGGGTTGACATGTCAGAGGGGAGCCTGGGTACTCAGACATGGGGCTCAGAGCCTTTCCCCCCACAATCCTATGAGAAACAACTTGTCTCTTTCCACAGCCTGGCCTAACTCTTGGTCAGAGTTGAGAGAGACCCGTGGTTTAGGGTAGCTTTTGATCCCAGCCTACCATGTATCTGCTTACAGGCCATTTACTGTCTTGTGACCTTGGTGTTCTTCTACTCATCTGCCTCATTTTGGGCCTGGGTAAGTGCCTCCTATCCTGGGGATTGGGTGAGTGTATAGGGTTAGTGGCTGGCCTTTGATACCATTCTTATTCTGCAGATGGCCCTGGGCTTTAGTCTGGCAGTATATGGGGCCAGCTACCACTCTATGAGCTCAATGGCACGGGCAGCCTTTTCTGAGGATGGGGCACTGATGGATGGTGGAATGGATCTCAACATGGAGCAGGGCATGGCAGAGTGAGTGTCCCCCGCTGCCAGCCCAGGTGAGCGGCCCCAGGGCTGGGGTTTTGGGGCCCAAATAGCCTAAGACCCACAATTGCCCACAACTTGAAAAGGGTAGAAGGGAGATGAACTGGGGCCCATCTACTACTTTTGGCCTTGCAGCCTCCTTTCTATTCACAGGCACCTTAAGGATGTGATTCTACTGACAGCCATTGTGCAAGTGCTCAGCTGCTTCTCCCTCTACATCTGGTCCTTCTGGCTTCTGGTACGTGGGTTATAGGGCTCCCAAGAAGAGGCTGGGGCATCTAAACTTTCTGTTCTTTCATTTCCTGCACCTGGCTTCAAGTTACCTTTTCTGTCCTAGGCTCCAGGCCGGGCCCTTTACCTCCTGTGGGTGAATGTGCTGGGCCCTTGGTTCACAGCAGACAGTGGCACCCCAGCACCAGAGCACAATGAGAAACGACAGCGCCGACAGGAGCGGCGGCAGATGAAGCGGTTATAGCCATTGACATTGTGGCCACGGCCTGCACAGCCCCCATGCCAGGAGCAAGGAGGGCCTAGTCCAGGGCCCAAAAGCAGTCTAAGGTATAGGATTGTTGAATAAATGGCTAAGAATGTGGCTAATGGCTGTGTGGGTGATAATGAGGATGACGTGGGAAGAGCCAGTCCTTTTGTATTAGCCCCCTGCTACAGACTGAGTGTGGTGGATACCTTCAAAGAAGGAAGAGAGTCTTGGATTGGCTAGGAAAACTTTATTATACTCCATGTTTTCAGGGAGCTCATACAAGTACATATACACACACAAACACACAATTGCACAAAGGCACACACATTTAATACTGCTCAACGCACTGTCCGCTGGGCACACAGTGGCCCTGGGGTTGAGAAAAGGCCTAGAATTCTGCTCTGATTCCTCCTCAGTCTCTAGCCTCTTGCCTTGCAGGCTGGGGCCTATCCATGTCCTAGATGCAGTGTCTTCACACCTCCAGGCCAGGACCCTTGCTCAGTCCCAGTGCCTGCACCAGGTCCTCTCCGAGCCCGCTCTTCAACGTCCTTCTCACTGCAGGGACAGAGCAGGGTTAGAAGGGATTGGTGGGGTTAAGGAGGGTAGTGGGCGTTTGGGGAGTACTCACAAGACTTGCGGTTGCCACGGGACCGCTTGCGTTCCCGAGCAGCTAAGGCACGAGGACTGCTCTTGGTCACTGACTGTACCAGCAGGTCCATGATCTCATCTGAAGTATCACTGGGTAAACTGGAGCCTGGGGTTTCTTCTGGGGGTGCAGTGGAGGGCCCTACTGCTGTAGGCATGACTGGGGAGGCGCTCTGGACCATGCCTGAGGGAAGACAGACAGAGAAGTCAGGATAGGGTGACCCCAAAGCCCATTGTCCCCAGTGGCCACGGGTCCCACCTCTGCTGCGGCGGCCATGTGTGGTGTCTTCCGGCTTGCTGGTCAGCAGACTCTTCATGCTGGCATGACTGTCAGCATCACCCCGCCCTGGCCCACTGCCCACGGCCACTGGGACAGATGGGTTGCTGGGGACTTCCCCAGCCACACCTGAGAACTTTTCTGTCTGCAGAGGGGAGAAGGGTGATCTGGGAGCAGGGGAAGGAAACCATGGGGGTGGCAGTCCAAACCTGGAAAAGGTACCCACCTCAGTAATCATGCGGCCCCGTGTCTTGTTGCGCTCACGGTACGTGGCCCGCTTTTGCTGCTGCTGTAGCACCCGTTCCCGGCAAGTTCGATACTCCAGTGCGAACTCACGCAGTGTGTGGCAGAACTGCATGATGCGCACTTCACGGGCTGCCTGGGTTGTGTACCCCAGGTACAACAGGAAGGCATGGAACCTAGGCAGGTTGGGGTGGGGAGGGATGGTAAGTCCTGCTTAGGGTTGGAGGGATGGTGGTAGCAGCCCTGCCGTCTGCCCACGTCCCCACCTGTTGCAGACACGGCGGTGCACTACCCGCAGCATGGCAACACGGCGGCCACATTGGGCCAAGAAGTGGGTGAGGCGGGCACGCAGGGCTGGGGCCAGCTCATGTTTGGCCAAGTTCCGTAGACTCTCCTCAGCTGCCCGGCTCCGACGCTCCAACTGCCCCAGGTTCTCAGTCAGCTGTTCAAAGTCCACCTGGAAAGGCAAGGGGTATGCATGCTGTCCCCCCACAGACCTGCACCACCTGAGGCTGCCTCTGTCAGGTCAGCCAGTCTGGACCCTAGAGAAGTAGAGAGCCAAGATCCACCACCTGTCCTCCAAAAGCTCACCAGTCTAATCCAGGAAAGAGACAAGTCTACTTGATCTAATGGGGAGTGGAAAAGCTCTCTTGAGGGAAGTGGTGGCTACATGGAGACCCAAAGACAGTAGATGTAGCCAGGCCAATAGAAGGAAGAATGTTTCTGGCAGAGGATACAGCCCACACAAACACCTGTAGTTAAGCACACTCTGGCACAGCAGCCCAAACAGAGGAAAAGTCAGCCCCAGAAAGCAGCACTCCCTCTTGCCGTGACTGGTCTTAGTCAAGCCTCTGGCTGGTGCTAACCTTGGCACAGCGAGTCAGAGCGGGTATTTCTGAGTAGAGGTCAGAGGAATCGGGCCGGATCTGGAGAACCAAGGAACAAAGATGGTGCAGCAGTGACTGTCGGCGCACTGTGTCCTTCACCTCTGACACCTTCTCCAGGTAGCTCAGCTCAAAGCCGTTGCTCTGAAAGGACCCCATCTGAGCCTGGGCCTGGTGGGCTCCAGAGCCCTGGCCCCCAGCCCTCGTGCACTTGCACTAACCTGGGAACCATTGAGGAAGTTGCCCACAGCCAATAGGGTGGCCAGGATACAGCGGAAGGTGGCATTTTGTACCAGCTGTTCCATGCCCACTTTCAGATCAAATAGTGGCTCTGCGATTTCCTGGAGTGGGAGACAAGGGACTCTCAAACTACCTGGTCCTTGTGCTCACCTGCCCCACTTCCTGCCACACGCCACGAACTAAGTACCCGCTCCATGCTGTCATAGTCCAGCTTGAAGGCCCAGAGTTGTAGACGCGCAGCCAGGCCCCCAATGGAGGCAAGGGTCATCAGGAAATTCTCAGCTGGGCCCAGGGGTATGTCAGGATTGGCCAGCTGGGCCTCCTCGATCTTCTGCCGCTCCTCCTCCGTGGGCATCATAGTCAGTAGTTTCTGAGGATGCAACCACCATCCTACATGAAGTCCCCTCAGTGCCGGCCCGAGGCCTTAGATGTTGGTCTTGACTCATCCCTAGGTCATCTGGGGGATCCCCAGGGTCTGGGGAACTGCTCTGTAGAAATGCTAAGCCCATGCCCACCACTGGAGGGACAGAAAATGAGACCACTGACCAAACGAGGGCCAGACCTCCCGCCTCCCTGTTACACCTTTAGCTGGTATCCCTACCTCAATGCCATCCTTGCTGACAGCAAACTCATCAAAGTTGAGCAGAGCAGCCTTAATGACATGCACAGGTGGCAAGGTGGTTAGGCCAATGTTGATAGCGTTGCTGCGCTTGGGGTCCAGCACTGTGGTCATTGTCCGGCGGCCCTCACCAGCTTTCTTTAAAGTTGGGAGAAGGGCAGTGTAAGATTGGAAAAGGGACTAGGTGGGGCAACAGTCTACAAGGACACTCTAAAGCCCTTCTAAATAGCCAGATAGTGGGGTCACCCCACAACCAGGGATGTGGGATATGTAAGGCCTTGGAATAAGCTTAGATTCTAGTTAGGGCTAGAGCTCTGCTGATTCCTTGTTGAGAAACCTCAGATAAGACTCGATGCCTTTCTTTGCCTTGGTTTCCCCATGTGGGAAATGAGTGGCTGTCCCTGGCAGTTCAGACCCTTAAGTTCTGATTCCTTCCTCTTTCTGCTGGGGTTACCTTGCAGATGAGGGTGGGTTTACCTTGGAAGGCAGCACGTCCTTGGCACGGGACTCAAACAGGTGTTCCAGCCGGGCTGTGTCCACAGAGACAGGTTCTAGTGAGGCCCACAGGGTGGGGCAGGGCCCAAAGCGGCTCCCAGAGCTTCCATGACCCCCAGCCAGCTTTAGCTCCCGCCAGAAGAGTTTTACTGTCTTCCTCTTGGTGGGGAGGGCTAGGCCATCAGGTGCTGAGGGAGGAAGGGGAGTGGCCAGAGGTGGAGGTGGGGGGAGTGAGCATGTGATGGGTNGGTGGGGGTGGGATCCCTTTCCCAGCCTCTACAGCCTCCACGTTCAGCATGTCCTCGTCTTCATCCTCCCCCAAATCTGAGAAGTCCAGGTCTCCAATGCAGAGCTTAGGTACACGGATAGGGAATTCCTGAATGGGCTCAGCCTTGGGGCTTGGTGGGGCCAGTGGCTCCTTGGGCTCTGGCTCAAGGCTTTGCTGGGTTCGGAGCAGACTTTGGGGGGCAGGGCTCCGAGGTGTTCTGGGTGCAGAGCCTGGTTCTGGGGAGCCCCATAATTCCCGGGTATCTAGAGAAGAGAAGTAGCTGTCAGTGTCACGCCCTCTGGAGCAAAAGGGCAGCATGAGTGGATTCTGCCCACCCACCTACTCACCTGGGTGTCCATCAGCCTCATCAGATATGGCCCCAGCCAATGTCTCTGCTCGGCCCTGGGCCAATGCAGCCTGCTTCTCTGTTTCTGCTGCTGCCACATTCTCCAGGAACCGGGCTCTGAGGGGAAGCACTTGTCAGTGAGGGTGTCTGACACACCTCAGCTCAGGGTGGTGTACATGCCTTGCTGGACCCCTGGGCACTGCCCCAAATTGCAGGCACATACATACACACACAGAACAGTCCATGCGCTGAGCAGACCCAGGGCCTGTCCCCGCCCCCAAGCCCAGCCCCTGTTCAGTCCTCCACAGTGGGGGAGGGTCACTGCCAACCCAGCATTCCCAGGTCAACATACGGGGAGAAGTTCTACTTAATAGCTAACTTGCACCTTTGCTGCTATTCACATTCACTGTCTTGATTCTAGACCCTTAGAGCAGGGGAAGGGGATAGCTGTCCCAATGCACACAACAGGCTGTCCCATGTCTGGTAGCTTCTGAGAGCTATGACCCATGTTTAGAAAAGGGCTTGGTAAATAATAAGCATTCAGCTCATGAGTCTCATGCTTTACTGACTGAGCTACCACAACAGGCATTCAGTTATGTTGGGATAATGAATGTGATCCAGTGTTTATTTTTCAGCCTCTCCAGCCTTTGTTGGCCCTCAGTCCCTGCCCTTCTTCTCTCAGCCTTAGGTTGCTCCTCCACCCCTATACCACACAGCACCCTAGATCCTAGCCCCCTTCCCTATTCCTGGGCTGAGGACATGGAAGAATGGGTTCCAGGTTGGGAGTCCGTGTCTTCATTTCTTGTTGAAGCTTGTTAAGGTGCCACTATTCGACCACTATGACCCCAGTGAACTGCTTTCCAGTGCTTGGTCCTTAGGTAACAGAGGAGGGCTATGTATGGGAGAGGATGGGCCTGAGAGTCCCCCAGCTCTGGCTGCATGAGGCACATGGAACCCCCGCTGGGGGAAGCAATGCTGAAGCCCTGAGCACATGGCAGGCCTGGCAGGCTGGCCTCTGTACTTACTCCAGCCTGGCCTGCTCAGAAGGGGACTGAGGGACAGGTGGGCTCTCAGGGGCCCTGGGTAGGAGGGACGAGAGGAAGAGATGGTAATTATGGTGCCTGCTCCACTCCAAAGCCCAGTCGCTTATACCCACACAGAAGTGGGCAGTAATATCAGGGGCTCCTTCCCAGCCCCAGTGGGAAGAGGAGGGGTAGGGGAGGCAGGACATGAGGAAACTGGAAATGGAGGGGAAAGACTAACATGAAGCAGGACAGGGTATAGCAAGAGACAAAGAACAAGAGAGTCAAGAGACAGTGACAGAGAAACAAAGGAGAGGGGCAAGGAGATAGATGACAAAGTGGCAAATACAGGCGGAATGCCAGAAAGAGATGAAGAGACAAGAAACAGGAGGAAGAGGTCCAGTCAGACAGAGCTGAACCCCACCCCTCAGCAGTCACTTACCAAACAGGAGCAGTTTGGTGAAGTCTGGAAAGAAAGAGAAAGCATGCGTTTGGGCAGAGGAGTTTGGGCAGAGGAGGTGGCGTGCCTGCGGAGAGGCTCAGAGTGGAGGGACAGCTGGAGACAGGACTCTAGGGGTGGCCTCTATCTCCCTACTTACTTATAAATGCTCCTCTCACTGGAGCTGTCGGCTGAGGACCCCACGGAGATGGCAGGAAAGCGGTTCACCGGGGTAAGGAGGCCAGAAGCTGAGCCCGCAAGGCTGGAGGTCAGGCCTGTCGACAGGGCAGGGCCAGTGGAATAAGTGGAGATAACCGTTGAGGCTGGGTCTGCGGGGCTGGAGGCGGGGCCGGTCTGCGAGGCGGGGCCTGCGCGGCTAGAGGCAGGGCCTGCGGGACTGGAGGCGGAGCTTGTCAACAGAGCAGTTACTGCAGGCAGATCCGCCTCTCCCCAAGTGCTAGGGCAAGTTCTATCTTACCCAGGCTCGGTTGAGCGCAAAGGGCAGCCTCCACCTTCTAGAGATCGGCGGCTCCTCTTGCCCTCCTCTGAAGAGGGCTTTCTGCGTTCCCGCCGCCCACCTGCAACAGCTTCCTCAATGTCTCCATCCTCCAACCGCAGGGCACTCTAGTGGAGGTAGACCTAGATGTGAGTCCCTGAGACCTACATAGATAGGGTGAGGTGCTGGTGAACTGCACCTCCTCCTTCCCCTCCAGTAGCGCCCAGATGGCCCAGCCCACCTCATAGAGCACAAGCTGTGTGCGCAGGTCCACATCAGTACCGGAGGTGCCCAAGTGGCGCTGGACCAGGGCCTCCATGCCCTGCTGCTCCAGTGCATCCGTCACATCATAGAAGGAGTCCTGGTCCGGGAGTGCTGCCAGTGTCTAGAGGGTGGAGATGGGAGGACAAGGCTAAGGCTGATGGAGACTGGAAGTCAGGAGTCCAAGGGGCCCAGAAATGGCGCCTGGTTCCCCCCCTATTCGGCCCTCCCCACCTTGTTGATGAGGGTGACTGTGTACACCAACAACTCAGGGTCAGCGCCATTCTTCTCCTCCAGGATGGACACCAGATTGGCCCAAGGAAGAGAGCCTGATACACAGAAAGGGGAGCAGTCATGCAGGGACAGGTAGGAGAGAGGGCTCTGAGTGGGGGCTGGGGGTAGGGGGGGTGGAAGGAACAGTCTCTTACCTGTAGAGCTGGCCACAGAGTTGACCGCACGGATAAGCAGTGGAGCATTGTTCTCAGAGTATTCCACAAACACCAGCAACAGCTTCAGGGCCGTCTTCACCACTAAGCGGGACTAGGAGGAGAGGTCACTACATATGAGTGGGGCTTGGGCCAGACTTGTGCCAGATCCTGGTGGGGAGGGGTAAGGGCTTCTGGGGCTGGACTCACAGAGGAGAGTCTAGGCAGAAAGACCCTGGCCCCAGACCCAGGTGTTGGAGTGCCTTCTAGGCTTAGAGGAGCCTCAGACTCATTCAATTCCAGCCCACTTTGCAGAATAGGAGACTGAAGTCCAGAGAGAGGCAGTAAGAAAAGGGTGTATGGTTGTGTGGAGGGCCACTTACCATGCTAGCACACAGTGTGTACAGCCACTGCACAGTCTCACTGTGGGCCACCACCCCCAGCATCCCATCCACAAAAAGCATCAGCTGGCCTAGTGCTGGGGACACAGAGAAAAGATGAGGTCAGTAAGGGGTCACTGAAGGCAGAGGTCATGGGGGAGGGGTTGGACTGACCTCGGAGGATGTAGCTCTGATAGTTGTGGTCGGCAGCAGCACCCACGCGGATCAGGCAACTCAGCCCCTCTGAGTGCACAAATTCAGGCACCAGGTCCTTGTCCTCCTGGGGGCACCATGGGGGAATTTAAGCAGGGCTCAGGCTGGACACCCACCCCCAGCCCACTTCTGGGCCTCACCTGGAAGATCTGCTTTAGTGAGAAGAGGGAACGGCGGAGCTCAGGGCCACTGGAGCCATACAACTTTTCTGCAAGGGGTAGGTGGGCATGGAAACCTCAAGGGGACACAACCCCTCACCAAACAATATTCTAGTACTCTCGAACCCCCTACCTCCTCCTCCACTCCCTGACTCTGGGCAACCCCCAATCTGGTTTACTTGCAGCATCAGCCCTGGCCCTGAAAGGAGAGGTCAGGATAGGAATGAGAGGGGGCCACACATCCTGTCTCCCATGTGCCTTGTCCACTGTCCAGCCCAGGCCTGAAAGAAACTGAGCCAGCAGTGCTGGGGAGGGGCAGTTCTGGACATGAATGTCCTCATACACTCACCCAAGATGGCATTGACCCTCACGGAGAGTTGAGTACGCAGAATAAGTGTAGGCTTTCGCCCTTTGCTGGAATCAAACAGCCTAGTCAGTAGTTTCTGGGCCATTCCTAAGGGTCCCTGCCCCCCACACCAAGGCAGCTAAAGACCACCCCACACGCCACCCCTGGCCCAACTCCCTCCTCCTCAATAGGAAGGTTTGTGCAAAATAGGTATCTCAGGTATGTGGGAGGTCACCCCCCCCTCATATCCCAGGCATCAGGTAACTCTGGCCAGGCCTTGGGATTCCCCTGGCACAGTCCCGTGGGGTGGCGGGAGGTGACCCTCAGCCTAGGCTAGAGATCAGGTGTCTTGGCTGCTGACACTTGAGCCAGCCCCTGGTGGAGGCAAGGGTAGGGGCCAGCCTTGCCTTCCTGGTCCCATCAGCTCTGACCTGATCTCTTCATAGAAGCCCTCCAGCATCTCCCGCTGCTCTTCCAGAGACAGCTCAGGGTCCAGGTAGTATCCAGAGGGAGACACTTGTAGGGCGCAGTCCTCCAGCTGGGGACAAAGGGAAGAGCTGTCAGGGCTGGGAAAGAGGTGGTAGGGATATGTATGGAGACCCCAGGACCTTCTACTCCCATTCAGAGAGCCAGCAGAGAGGCAGACCACAGGGTGTGTGCTGCAGCCATGCATTCCTTTAGCAGTCATTTCTCATGGGCCTACTATGCGTGAAGCCCATCTACCTCCAGTGCCAGGCTTTCTTGCCCTTTGTATGTGCTATGTCTTCCAGCTAACACCTACCCATTCTGTATGTTTCAGATTAGGTAATGCTTTTTTTTGGAACTTTCCTAGACTCTTCTAGCCAGTGCTATGTAACCTGTTTCACCCCATGGGTGTAGCTCCCATGTGTGAGGCCTTGTACACAGCATTATAATATCCTAGACACTAGTCTCCTCCCCACTAACCATGAGTTCTCTGGGTACAGGCAGCATCTCTGTCTTGCCCCATGCTGTATCTACAGAGCCTAGCACCGTACTTGGCTCACAGTAAGTGTTCACTAAACATTGTTGAGCTCGTGAACATCAATAAGGAAAAGGCATAGAGAGAAGATGGGAGGAAGTTTCTGCCTTCGAGGAAGTTGACAGCCCTGGGGGTGATAAGCTGCATCCACAAAACATTCAAGCTCAGGGAGAAAGTGTTAAGAATGTTGGTACAAACTCAGCTGGATGGAAGGAGTGTGTGTGTGTATGTGTATGTGTGTGTGTGTATGTGTATGTGTATGTGTTTGTGTATGTGTGTGTAGGATATGTGTGTCTCCCTGAATTGAGACAGTGAGGAGCAGTGAGTAATCCATAGGCTATCAGTCCCTTCAGGCCTCAGAGCCTTTACCCTGCCCCAAGTGAGCTAGAACTCAGAGGCCTCCAAGGGGCCTAATTAAAAACTAGGTTTTAGGGTCTAACTCTATCAGTCTATAGTGGGTCCCTGAAACCTGCATTGTAGAAGGAACCTGTAGAAAAGTTATTCCCGAGAGTCTGAGGGCAGCACTTTGCCTCTCCCAGACACCTCCCCCATAGCGCAGAGCCAGTATGCAGGGCTCAGCAAACTCCCCTTGTATTGAGTGGCCCTGCTCCTTGAGTTGCCATGGCCCAGGGAGAGCCCACCTCTGGAGAAGCAGGGTGTTTTCTGGTTTCCATCTTACTGGGAAAGTCAATCCCAACATCTGTCCTACTGTTCTGTCAGCACTGCCCTGCCCTGGGCCCAGTCCAAGGGCTTCCAGCTGCTGTTGGTCCCCTGGGAGAAACGGAGTCTAGTTTCTACCCCTACCTATTTCTGCTTTGCACCCCTGCTCATGCCTGAGAGACTGACCTAGCTCCTTCCTGGCAGTTCAGCCTGTGAGGCCCTTGGGTGACACCCCCTCTCCTCCCCCCGTTCCTCCCCTGCCACGCCTGGGACATGGGACATAGGACAAACACTCCAGCCAGTTCTCTGTCCCACTTCCTGCCTGGCTGCCTGCCCTCCCTTGGGCGCCTTGGGCGGGCCTGGCCTCTCTCCTCTCCCTGGGAGCAGAGTCATCTTCTCCAGGGCCTAGTAGGAACAGGCCTGAGATGGGGTGGCAAGGCCCCAGGCCTGGGGTACTTCATCTTGGGCCAGCTCAGCTGAGGGCAGCCCCATATTCCTCCTGATCCCTCTTCCCACATGGTGACTCAGCAGCCTACCCACTCCACACCCATCCAGGCATAGCTGCATCTCCTTTCACCTTGGACTAGAGAATTCTGGGACCCTAGTGAAACATATCCACACACCCTGCCACAGCTCCAGAGCAACAAACCCCTTCAGGGGTCCCCCCAATCACACACATATGTATAAAGAATAGCTCATTCATTCAAACATTTGTGAACCAGGCTGATTTTAAGTATTGAGGACATAGTGGGGAGACCAGCTGGGGAGGCAGGCAGAGCTGCCTCAGAAAAAGGCCACAAGTGGGTGCCTTGGTGGCTCAGTCAGTTAAGTGTCCAACTTGATTTCAGCTCAGGTCATGACCTCATGGTTTGTGGGATTGAGCCCCCATCAGGCTCTGCACTAACAGTGTGAAGCCTACTTGGGATTTTCTCTCTTCCCCTCTCTCTGTCCCTTCCCCATGCTCGTGCTATCTCTCTCTAAATAAATAAATAAACATTAAAAAAAAGAAAGAAAGAAAAAAGAAAAAGATCACAAATAAATGTAGAAGCACAACTGCCAAGAGGGCTAAGAAAGGAGAGGGTCAGAGTGCCATAAAGGTAAACACTGGTGGGTGATTAGCTTATGCCTGGTATGTACTTCCACACCCAGGTTTACAGTCTGGTGTGTGTGTGTGTGTGTGTGTGTGTGTGTAAAATGCATGCTCTGGAGGAGCACAAGCCCAAGAAGCACATCTACAGAAAGCTTGGATCCAGCAGGGTCTTTTCCCTCCTGCAAGCACACTTGCATGCTGTAATCCCAAGTAAGCAGAAAATGGGCCACTCCTTCCAAGATGCCTGCATCTATTTGGGGTAGGGTCCTAAAGGTCAAGTGCTCTACCACCCAGATGAGCAGGTTTAACCCCTTTCCTTCCATGGTGGCAGCAGTGGCCTCCATAACCACTTTACTTGTCTTATTCTTCCAGGGCCCCATTTCTAGGAAGAAATCCAGAGGTAACAGCCAGCCGAAAGCCTCCAGGTTGGTGCCCCCCACCCCAACCTAGCTGCCTGTCCTGGGTAGAGACGGGGTAGGCTAGGATAGCAAAGAACAGAGACTTCCTGTCAGCTGGGTGGTGCTTGTCCCTCACACCCCTGTCCCCTTCTTTGGGTCACCCTTCTGAGAGCCAAACCTCTGGGGCTTGTTTCTCACACCCTGGGACTGGGCCAGGCCAGGCCAGAGTAAGCATGAACCCTCGTTCCTGCTGACAGTGCTTAGGGTCAACACAGGGCCAGTGTGGCTCACATCCTTGACTCCTTTCTGGCTTTTGTCTTTCATGCTTATCTGTGTCTGTCTTAGAGTGGAGTCCTCTCCATTCTTCCCAGGCTCAGACCCTTCAGCATGCAGCCCACTTTTTCGTGATTCTCTGGGCTCAAGCTTTTCTGGCAGCCTAAACCAACTTGTCACATATGGTTTTAAACACAGGGCCAAACGGAGGGGACCATGGTCCCCGTGGTGTCTACTCCCCAATATTTTTCATAAATGCAAATCAGGCAAGAATGATCATGCCAGGGGCAGGGAAAGAAGATGGAGAAGAGGGCAGAATTATATGCTGAAGGACTCCTATTTTAGGAAATAATTTTGCTGCTTTTTTTCTTCTGCTTTCCTATAAACACCTGTCAGGGACAGGCTTTGGGACGCCTGGCTGGCCCAATCAGAGGAACTCTAGCTCAGGGTCATGATTTGATCCCCATGTTGGGCATAGAGGTCACTTAAATAATAACTAACTAATGAAATAAATTTTATTTTTTATTTTTATTTTTTTAAATGTTTTATTTATTTCTAGGAGAGAGAGAGAGAGAGACAGCGTGAGCAGGGGAGGGTCAGAGAGAGAGGGAGTCACAGACTGAAACAGGCTCCAGGCTCTGAGCTGGCCATCAGCACAGAGCCCGACGCGGGGCTTGAACCCATGAACCGCGAGATCATGACCTAAGCGAAAGTCGGACGCTCAACCGACTAAGCCACCCAGGCGCCCCATAATGAAATAAATTTTAAACACGAGAGAGATCCTGTGCTCTAACAACCCTCCTTCTCTTGTTATCTTGGGTTTCCAACTAGACCATGACTTCCTAGATGAGACACTATGGATGGGCCTTGAGGAGGGAAACCCATATTAGTTATGCCTCCTCTGTGTCATGTACTAGGTTGCCTAGTTATTTGAGTCTCCTGATAATCCTTTTTTAAAAAAAAAGTTTATTTGAGAGACAGAGAAGGAGAGTGCACACGCACAGGCACATGTAGGGGAGTAGCAGAGAGGAGAGAGAGAATCCTAAGCAGGCTCCACTGTTAGAGCAGAGCCTGACACAGGGCTAGGTCTCAGGAATTGTGAGATCATGACCTGAGCCAAAATCAAGAGCGGGATGCCTGGGGCACCTAGGTGGCTCAGTCGGGTTAGCATCTGACTTCAGCTCAGGTCATGATCTCATAGTTTGTGAGTTCAAGCCCCGCCGTCGGGCGCTGTGCTGACAGCTCAGAGCCTGGAGCCTGCTCCAGACTCTGTTTCCCTTTCTCTCTGCCCCTCCCCTGCTCATGTTCTGTCTCTTTCTTGCTCTCAAAAATTAAATAAACATTAAAAAAAATTTTTTTTTAAAAAGTCAGATGCCTAACTGACTAAGCAATCCAGCTACCCCAGATAATTCTTTTTTTTTTTTTTTTTTTTTAAGGTTTATTTACTTAAGTAATGTCTGCACCCATCATGGGGCTCGAATTCATGACCCTGAGATCAAGAGTCACATGCTCTTCCAACTGAGCCAGCCAACCCCCACCCCTTTCCTGATAATCCTTTTACAGGTGAGGAAACCAAAGCTCAGAACCTGAGTGAATATACCCCAGGCAGCACAACCAGGAATGGAACCAGGGCTAACTGAGCTAGATTTTGGGTAGATGGACTTTGGAAATGCTCCAGGAAACCCTGGAGGGAAAGTGAAGGGAGGGCTGAAGCCTATAGTGTTGTCAAGGGCTAAAGACCCCCCCTCAGCTTTCTGGACTCTGCACAAACCCCAAACTAGCCCTCCAAGTTGTAGCAAGCAAAGGAACACGAATATACACACCATACATGTCATACACGCCAAGGTAACAGTGCCAAGATCTGGGAGGACCTAAGTCCTAAGGTTGCTCACCAGGCTGCAGCCCAGGCTCCCTAGCCCAGAATGACCAGTAAATTGGACATGGAGGTCCTAGGGAAAACTGGGAGAAGGCCATGATCCATGCCCACATCCCAATCTTCTAGTATCCCCAAAAGACCTCAGTATCAGGGGAATAAAGGACTCAGTTCATCATCAGAGAACCCCATCTTACCCTTAAGAATCCTGTGGGACCCTTCCAGTTGGTCCCTGTCCCAGCAGGTCAGGTTCACACTTTAGCCCCCTTGCAAACAACTGCTCCTGAGGGGTAAACTGAGGCTGAAGTAGGGAGGGTGTAAGGTCAGGAAACATTCCAGGACAGTGTCACACCTGTCCTCCTTTTATCTTTAGCCACAGCTGGGGAAACAGGAGTTACTGGTGACAGATTTCTAGGGCTATCCCTGCTGCTAGACGTAGGGGACTCCTTTGGCCTTTGCATCAGGGACAGAGCAGCATTCAGGTCTCACTGCCCAGAGCCCGTGGAGAAGTCAGTGCTATCTCGGATGTGGCAGGGCCTTTAGGTGTCATAGAGGGGCTCCTGAGGCATTGCCCAGAAGACCAAAAGGTACCAGAGCTCTGCTAAAGAGATGAAATGCAGGGCCAGAGGGCCAGAGGGCCTGGTTCTCCCCTGGGCAGGGAGCAGGTCCCTGGACTTGGAGAGGCTTGCAACAGAGGGAAGATAGATACTTCTAAATTACCCTGGGGACACCCAGCATGGCCGAAAGCATTGCCAGGACCCTCTCCACCCCCCTTCACCAACCCCCTTCCCAAGGCCAGGAGATGAGTCAGAGGCTGTGGCTAGGAGCTTCCTCCTAGACTAGGAGGAAATGAGCAAGGCTTTCTCAGATCTGAAAGCTCTAAACCGTTTAAAAAGGAAGCCCCCAGGGGAACTCTAGTGGCTAGGCCCAACCCAGTGGGGGTGTGTGGGGTGGAGCCCCAGAGAGAAAGTGGGCTGGGCCTTTGTGCTTTCCCAGGGAGGAAACGGGGTCTGCAGGGATGATGAAGGTCAGTGCCCAGAATGGGAGGAGGGTAGATGTCCACTTGGCTGTATCCCGTTCCTCTACTAGACACATGTACAGAGGATAAAGCAATGAGTAGATAGAGGGCCCCTCCCTTTTATTTCTGCTCTAGGACTAGGATGGGAATGCCTGGGTTTCTAGGCCACCTTTCCTCTCTATAGGGCTATCTAGGCAGGCTTGAGTGTGTCTGTGCCCCTGGGGCACACACTTATAGGACTTGGGCAGGAACCAGCTGTTGACATTTCCTGCAAGGGGGAGCCCTGCTCCCTCTTTCTCAGCTCTCTGATGTCCCTGCCCCTACCCTATTCTCAGCCCTTCTTCCTTCAGCCTTCTATTCTGGGGCTGTGGTCACAGTTTATATTTGGGATGAACACATCACAGTGTATCTGACCATTCCTGGCAAAGCTGCCAGCCCCAGGGAGTCCTGGCTACAGGCACAGTAGTAACCCAGTGTGCCCACCAGCATATCCTGCCTTTGTCCTCAGGTACCCCAAGTGGGATATCCTAAAGTAGGGAGATCAGGAATGTCTGAGCTGGGGGGTACTTAACACATTCTCTACCTGAGCTCAGTAGTGTCCTTAGCTAGGGAGCACAGAACAGAGGACAGAACACCTGGTGCAGTAGGGAGATGGTCCCTAAATGAGAGGAAGAAGCAAGAGGTGGTTCTTTCCTGTCCCCAACCTCCCAAATCTGCCCCTAATTGGGAAGAGAGGTGTTAGGGCTAAGTCCTGTCCTAGAGTAGGAGTAGAAGGAATACTGTTCTCTGTAATGCTCCAGGCTTATTTCAGCACCAGGAGTTCTACAAGCCTGAAGGCAGGAACTGGCTTCAATTTAGCACCCTTCTCTCCAGTGCCCATCCTGAATTGAAAGTGGCCTCGGGCTGGATGTTCTTCTTCCAGGCCCACCTCAGTTTCCCCCTTTGAACAGGACACAACAAAAAGGGTTGCATCAAAATTCTAAAGTGGGCAGTGTGCTGCAACCTTCAAGCCGTGGCCTTGAAGCTCGGGCTCTGCCCGGACACGCGCCACTCCGGGGCCAATAATCTCACCAACTCTCCCGCCCGCGCTCAGAGGCGGGGCTGGCCGGCAGAGCAAGGAATGCAGGCTGGGGGCCCGGCGCCCGGGGCACATTCCAGGGGAGACCCCGGGCCCAGGGGGCAAGTTTGCGCAATTCGCCCCCCAGCTAAGGCTGAGAGCAAGGGAGGACACCCCCACCAACTCCCTCTTCTTTTCCTCACCACTCGGTGAGGACTGGCCGGCGGGGAACCCTGGGGGGTGGTAGTGCAACTCCCAGAGTCCTGGCCCGGAAACCCAGCGCGCCGGAAAGGGCTGCCTGCGGGGGGCTGAGCTCAGGGAGCCGGAGGGGAGGTAGGGCCAACCATCTGGAAAAGGGCCTCTCGCAGCACTGTCGGTACGCAGGCAAACTAGGGCAGGCCGGCGGTTTAAAATTAGCCCGGCCCGCCCCCTCCCTTCTACCCGTGGGCCGGTGAAGGCTGGAGTACGGGATGTTGGGGGCGGTGACTCAAAGGGCTTTTCCACCAGTGCAGCCACTGGCTCTCTGCGTGTCCCGGGCCGGGCCGCTTCCCGGGGACTCCCCGCACTCAGTGAAGTCTCTCTTCTACGGGCATTCTCGAGCCGCGCCCCCACCTACAGGGGCAACGCTCTATGGGGCAGGACCCAATCCAGCCAACAGAAACCGCTCGAAGCTTTTGCCACCCCCAGTGGCCCGCCCCGGACCCGCCCCTCCTCTTGGTCCCGCCCCACCTCACCTGAAGCAGGTGGAAGCTGGTCCTTTCCCAGCTCCTAACTCCTTGTCCGCTACCACCCAAACATTTACTGTCACCGTATCCAGATCGGTACCCACGCAGACAGGCAGCGAATAGACCCCGGACACCTCCCCCAGGTGGGCCTCACTTCGAGGGGGCAGCCAAAGTGGCAGAGACAACAAGCTCCCACCTCCCTTCTTCAGCTTCGCTCAACTTGAGAGGCGTCCCGCGAAAGTGGGGCAGCTTGGACCTTAGGTTCCCAGCCCAAGACTTTTCGGAAGGAACGCATCCACTCCCGCCCCTCCCCGAGGGGTACCTCCCAAAGGCTTTCATGGCGCCGACCGTGAACTTCTGATCGCCCCCAATCTTTCTTTAGGCCGCCTCACCTTCAGCGGCGCCGCCAATAGGCGATGCAGCTTGGGTATCTGTGTACTCAGGGGCAGCGACCCGTCCAGGCTACAGGTGGGGGCTCGGCGCGGCTCCGGGAAGTTGGCACATGCGAAGGGGTCGGTGTCCTCCAAGTACTGCACCCGCACGGTCACCACTGATACCGGGTCCCCATCTCCGCGGTCTTCTTCGCCCGCCATGGTTCTGTCACTGGCTTCACGCCGTGCGCCTCCGGGAGGATCCCAGCCCCGCGGCGGCTTCTACAAAACTAGCTCGGCTGTCTGGGCCGGGCCGGACCGGACGCTGTTGAGGAGGGGAGGAGCCACACGGAGGCGGGGCTGAGGAAGGAGGTGGAGCTAAGAGTAGTCCCTGAACACGCCGCGAGGAGCTACCACTACTGGAGGCGGGGCTTGTCGCCAGCCAGTCAGAGGGCTCAATCATGATCCCGTTAGTTCACTGGCTCTGCCGGCGGGAAAACCCAAGCTCGCGCCCCGCCTTCATGAGCGCGCCCAGGTCAGGGAGGCTTTCTTTGGGCTTGGGGGCGATGAGGCTGCGCTCTGGTCGAAGGGTTCTTCGGGAAGGTGTGGCGGAAGTTTCTTTAGATAGTGGCCAGCCAGGTCTCCCTGTGTTTAGGGACGAAATGGCCCTTATTCCTTCAGTTTAAGGAATGAAGTGGATGGGATTCCGTCATTTGGGGGAAAACATGGAGATGGATCCCTTTTAGTTTGGAGCAAGAAGTGAAAATAGATTCCACCCACCTTGAAGAAGAGGTGGGACTTCTTCCCTTTAGATGGGGTAAGAAGAGGGATGGATGCCCCTCAGCTCTGGGAAAACGATGTGCTGACTCAGTTTCAGTGGGGTGGTAGAACATGTTTTTCCTCAGTTTGGGTGACGAAGTGGGATGGTTGCTTCTTAGCTTGAATGAAAAATGGATACGGTCCTCCTCAGTTTGGGGCTAGATTAGCCGCATGCCCCCTCAGGTTTGGGGGAAAAGGTGAGGGGATCCCTGTTAGTTTGAAGGGAATCGATAGGCTGGGTCTTCCATAGTTTAGGGAAAGAAGATACGTTCCCTTCAGTTGCAAGAAAAAGGTGAGGAGACTTCCCTGTAGTTTGACGGAAAGTGTGGCCGGGTGCTCCTCGGTTTGAGAGATAAAGAGGGACAGCTTTCTTTTCAGCCTGGAATGAGAGCTGGGCCTAGTCTAGGCCTTGGAGTTTCTGGGGACTTGGAGGACAGCGTTGTCCATCACGGCTTTCTGGGCGCGCCCAGTGCGCTTGCGCAGCTCTGGTCTGGGCGGGGGCCCTAGGGGGTCCTAGGCTCCGCAGGGCGGCGGCGCACTGCCACCTGCCGTTTGCACGGGGCAGCGTCGGGGCCCGAGCCCTTGGTAACAGCAGTGGGTCTGCGCTCGCGTTGGAGACGCGCCCCTCCGGCCTGGACCCCGTCCCCGCCAGACCCCTGCCCCTCCCCTGCGGGCTACAGCCTCGGGCGGGTAGGACAAGGTAGTGCCTCTGGAGGGCTGTGGCCGCTTACAGTTCTGAAACAGGGTCGGGGGAGCTTTGAGGAAGGTTTGGAAGAGCGGACTCGAAGGAATAGGTTTCTGGACTTGGGGGAGAGCTGCACTGGGGGATTTCCAGAGCTGAGACTGATTTAGTGGGGGAGGAGCAGGGGTCCAGAGTCCGGGCGCCCGGAGCACGGTCTCGGAGTCCGGACCCGGCTTGGGGGTTTCGGAGCCAGGATTGGGGGGAGCGGGCCCCACGTGCTCGTGACGCGGGGGCGGCCGGTAGGCGCGGCAGCGACGCGAGGCCGGCGGCCGTGCGGTGCCGGGAGGGCTGCTAGGCAGTCTGCAGGATGCTGCGCGCAGCACTACCGCTGCTCTGGCTGCTCCTGGCGGGGGCAGCCACAACCGAAGAGCCCACCCAGGAGCCGGGGTCGCCCGGCGAGCCTCCTCCAGGGCTGGCACTCTTCCGCTGGCAGTGGCACGAAGTGGAGGCGCCCTACCTGGTAGCCCTGTGGATCCTGGTGGCCAGCCTGGCCAAAATAGGTGAGTGCGTCCGTGCGAGTGCCAGGCCGGTGGCTGGCAGCGGACCCGCCCTCAACCCCTAGTCCCCAGATCTGGGCTGGCTTCTTGCACAGTGCCAGCCAGGTCTCAGGTTCCGATTCCACAAATCCGGGCTCTTACAGAGTTCCTGCGCTCTCTCTTGTGGCTCTGCCTCCTCCCCTTTCCGTGGGGGAGGTCTGAGGTTTTGCCTTCTCTAAGGGCTGCCCTTGCTCTCTCCAGCCTCATCCCTAGACTCCTTTGCCTCTCTGCCCTCCCTCTTCCCCATTGCAGTAAACCCTTCGGGCTGGCCTCTCCTCCAGCAATCGCCAGGCTCCTAGAACCCTCTGTCAGCGCCGAGGGAGTGGGGATGTTGAAGGGATAGTGTTCTCCGGAAAACTCAGGCATCTTGGTCCTGAAGAAGCAGTCTTCCCACCCAAGAGATCATGTCCAAGTGTCCACTCTCTTGGGATTCTAGACTGTCCATTTTTCTCTAGTTCCCCTCTTCTCCCCTATAGATGCACCATTCCTTAGGTGTTCTTAGCGGGGACCACCCCCCCGACATAATTCAGGTCTGCATTCTTCCCACTTCAGGGTGAACAAAACAAAGCAAACAAAACCCTTATTTATCAGGGCCTTACTTACTATGTGCTGCCTACACTAGGTGCTTTCATATATCCGACCTCCTTTTGTCTGCACAACTTGTGCTTCACATTCCTTATCTTGAATAGAGCTGCTTTTCCTTACTTCTGCCTCTTCCTCCCCACTTCTGAGCAGCCAGTGGGCCCTCCTCCCACCAGAGACCCTCCTCCCTCTCCCTGTTGTGCAGGCTCTGCTGTGGGGGTGACTAATTATAGCTGAGCGTTGCTACTCACTCCCCAGCTATGCTGGCACAGCCTGTACTCCAGTCTCACCAATACAGTCTTCATTTAGGAATCACAGTTTAGAATTTGCCCCTGTANCCCACCCCCACCCCCACCAAGAGACTCTGTTGGTGGGGAGGAGTTGCTGGGCAGGAACAGAAGAACTTTCTATTCTCTTCTGGCAGCCCATTAATAATGGAAAATGGGGACTGAAATGCCTTCAGGGAGCCTACTTCTGCCTGAGAACAGGCTTTGGTGATGGGTTTTGGATTGCAGTGTGGGGGCTGATGCATGCTGTGGAGGTGAGGATGGAATAGGGTCCCTGAAGGAGAGAGGAGGGGAACTAAAGGTAGGGATCTGTATGGGCAGATCTATGACTGAATTTGCCTTGGGGTCTGGCAGTAATGAGAGCAAGGTGGGAGAAAGCCTCAGATTTAGGAGCCAAGAATTGGGTTTGCTGAGGAGTCTCTGAGTTGTAGGAAAGTTCTTGTCTTATTTAGGGTTTATAGTAACGACTGTAGTTACCCCCATAATTGGATGCCAACTCCTCTAGGGGTAGGAGAAGATAGCCTTTTCGATAGCCACACAGACACAAAACCACAAAAAAAACCCAAAAACTTCCTCACAGAGAAGGGTAGAGATTGGAATACCTTCCCTCAGCTTCATTGCTAGGAGGGTTTTTGTTTTTGTTTTGTTTTTTCCTTTTTATTCAACAGATATTTAGGTAGATTCCACTATGTACTAGGAACTGCTCTAAGCCCTTTGGATACAGCTTCTAAAGGGCACTGTCTTGGAATTGGGTCTCACATAGGCTAACATGGAGACTTCTTCCACTACCTGTCTTTCCAGGTATGGGGAGAGCTGTTCACTCATGATCTCAGGGCCCAAGGAAAAGACAATGCAGTTTATTTTAGCGGGCACGGATAGGAGTGGCAATAGTGCTAGAAACCCATTACACACTTCCTCTTTTCTTGGGGGACAGATCTGTCATTTTCCCCCAGAGTCATTTTTTTTTAAAGATTTTTTATTTTTAAGTAAGCTCTATACCCAACTTGAACTCACAACCCCAAGATTAAGAGTCACATGCTCCACCTACTCAGCTGGCTAGGTGTCCCTGCCTCAGAGTCATTTTTAATTAACATTTGTTGAGAACCTACTATGTGTGTGATATCCTGGTGGGCACATTCACATTGTATCATTTTATACCCACGTTGTGTATTAGATATTTTTCTCATAGGAGAAGGAATTGAAGTTCAGGTAAATTAGTTTGTGATCATACATTTAGAAAGTGATGGAGCCTGAAGAACTAGAGATCTTCCTACTGCTACTCAATTTTTTTCAAACTACTGTTTCCTTAGTTGAGGCATTATAATAAAAAGCACGTTGGGCTAGGAGGTCTACAGTGCTGTTAGGAGGTATAATATGCATTATGGTCAAGTGAGGAAAGCAGAACTCAATACTATATTATGTAACATTTATTGAGTGATTATGATAAAGCATTGGGTTAAATGCTATTGAGTAGATTGCTTTATTTAAACATCACAACAATCCCATGAGATCATTACTGTTTTTATTCCTATTTTGCTGATGAGAAAACTGAAAGAGAGGTGAAGATATGTAGTCTGAGGTCACAGAACTAGTAAACAGAGGAGCTAGTCTTCAAACCCAGGCAGCCTGGATCTAGAAGTCCTGATTTTTACAGTTATGTTATACACAAAAATATACCAAATAATGTTTCCTGAGGCACACATAATGGTTATGGATAAGGGAGATCAGAGAAAGGTGAGATGCCCTGAGGACGAGAGTAGAGAGGAGGGGGCATTTCCAGAATGGAAAAAGCAAGCAAAGGCCTGGGCTACCATGACAGGAGCACCAAGAAACAGACAACTTTAGCTGCACTGGAGGGTTTGTAGGCATGGAGGTCAGAGATTCTAGCAGTCCTGCATTTCTTTTCTCCTTCCTTGGTCTCAGGGTCAGGGTTCTTTTTTTTTTTTTTTTTTTTTTTTTTTAATTTTTAAAATGTTTTATTTATTTCTGAGAGAGAGAGAGAGAGAGACAGTGTGAGCAGGGGAGGGTCAGAGAGAGAGAGAGATACAGAATCTGAAGCAGGCTCCAGGCTCTGAGCTAGCTGTCAGCACAGAGCCTGACGTGGGGCTCGAACTCACAAACCGTGAGATCATGACCTGAGCCGAAGTTGGACGCTTAACTGGCTGAGCCACTCAGGCGCCCCAGGGTCAGGGTTCCTGACCTAGGATAACCTTCTAAGACTGGGAGGTTATAGGCCAGTGTGTGTGTGTGTGTGTGTGTGTGTGTGTGTGTGTGTGTGTGTGTGTGTGTGTGTCCATCCCATAAGCTGATACATCCTGCCCTCTTCTTGCATTGTAGTGTTTCACTTGTCTCGGAAGGTGACATCACTGGTTCCTGAGAGCTGCCTGCTGATTTTGCTGGGACTGGTGCTTGGAGGCATTGTCTTGGCTGTGGCCAAGAAAGCTGAGTACCAGCTGGAGCCAGGCACGTTCTTCCTCTTCCTGCTGCCTCCTATTGTGCTAGACTCAGGCTATTTCATGCCTAGCCGGCTGTTCTTTGACAATTTAGGTGCCATCCTCACCTATGCTGTGGTGGGCACACTCTGGAATGCCTTCACAACAGGTGCTGCCCTCTGGGGCCTGCAGCAGGCTGGATTTGTGGGTGAGTGACCCTAAAACCTCGACCAACCCCCTTCTCCACCTCTGGAGATCCCATATTGGCAAGAGCCATGCCCTGAGAGTTGTCTTAGGTCCCTCCCACCTGGAGTGCAAGGCAATGCTCCAGATGGGGCCTACAGCCTTCATTTAGGTCTCTGCCAGTTGAGTCTGGGCTGCTGCAGCACGACAGCTGAGCAGAGGCCTGGCTCCCAGCTGTGTGTGGGCTGCCGAGGCTGGGAAGCCTGCGTTACTATGCTGCCTCCTGCCCTCTGTTACCACACTGCCATTTCCCAGCCTTGCTCCCTTGAGGCACATTCACTGTTCCTGTGAGGGCCAACCATCCTGGCTCTGCCCAGGCCACATCAGGGTGGTTTTCTGTTATTATTTTCTTTTTTATTAAGATCTAGTTATTTAAAAAAATTTGTTTTAAGATTTTATTTTTAAGTAATCTCTACACACCATGTGGGCTTGAATGTACAACCCCGAGATTCAGGGTAGCATGCTTTTCTGACTGAGCCAGCCAGACACCCCTTTAATTTTTTTTTTTAAAGTAATCTCTACACCCAGCATGGGGCTCAAACTCACAATCCTGTGATCAAGAGTCATATGCTCTTCTGATTGAGCCAGCCAGGTGCCCTTATTTTTGATAAATCCATATTATACATCCACAGAATGCAATACATTACCCTGGTGTTATATCTTTACTTATCACATGGACTCTTTATAGCTACCCTATTGGGGTATAATTTGTCCCATTTAATAGATGAGGAAATAGAGGCCCTTAAACTCATTGGATAACAGGTCCAAGGTTAGCAGGAGAGGTCTGTTTTACTGAGGTTCTTTGCCCTCAGATTGCCTTTCCTGCTCCCTTCTTCCTCATTTTCTGCACCAAAATCCATTCAACTCTGAATGTTGGTAATTCAAACTTCTTCCAAAGTACAAAGGGAGGTTTGCAACTTCTACTTGAGGCCTCCAACCTGGTTCTCCTAATGGGTGAGTGAACTCTTTGGAGCAGGAAAGGAAGGGAGGACATCAGACCATAATAATAGTAGTAATAATAGTAATAACAATAATCCTAATAATAGGTAATATTTATTAGATCCTTACTATGTATTAGGCTCTGGCTAAATAAAGAACTTTTTGCGGTAGATTCTATTATTATTCCCAATATATACATGAGGAAACAGGATAACAGAGATTCTATGACATATTCAAGTTCTCTCAGTGGTGGGTGCTTTTCCTTCCATACTCTAATAGATGGAGAGCCCCTACCCCTCCTGCTGAGTATCATGAGTGTCATATCCTTTAGGCTGAGAACCACAAGTGTAGGAGAAAGCACTATCTCCCTAATAAAGCCAGTCAGCAGCCACTTTCCACCTGCTGGTGGTTCTTATTACTGTAGCTGCAGATTTTATTGTCAGTGCCACCTTAACTTTTCAGGTTATATAGAGCTTTCTTAGCCATCTCCTGGGTTGATTTTGCAGAAATCTCATGAGGTAGGCAGATGAGGAGGCATGGCTTAAGAGAAGTCATGTGACAGTGACAGCACCAACATCACAGAGCTGGTAAGTGGCAAAGCCAGACCTTAGGCTCAAATGTCCTGACCTGAGGGCTGATGCTGTCTTCACCATCCCAAGTCCTCTCTGGGCATCCTTGTTTTCACAGTGGGGTGGAGCCAGGGCTTGTCACAGGGGACACTGTGGAAAACTGGATACCTTGCCAACTGCTGTTCCCTATCTATCCCTCAAAAGCCCCTCGAGTGCAGGCCAGCTTGCTGGACTTTCTGCTATTTGGGAGCCTCATCTCAGCGGTGGACCCCGTGGCTGTGTTGGCTGTCTTTGAGGAGGTGCATGTCAACGAAACCCTCTTTATCATCGTCTTTGGCGAGTCCCTGCTCAATGATGCTGTCACTGTGGTGAGAGTGCTCAGCTGGCTGCCATTCCCTGACCCCTGTTGCCATGCTCTGACTAGTTGGGTGTCTGAGCATGCTCAGACCCTTCCCTGGGTTCCCTGGGGAAGAAATACGTCCTAAGCTTCACCCTCTCCCAGCAGCCCCAGTTGGGCCTTCCCTCTCCTTTCTCCTGATTCCCCTCTTCTCACTCAGGTGCTGTACAAGGTCTGCAACTCCTTTGTGGAGATGGGCTCTGCCAACGTGCAGGCCACTGACTACCTGAAAGGAGTCGGTCAGTATTTCCCCCCCTTGGCTGGGTTGCTGAGTCCCTGCCCCCTACTGCATCAGGACAGAGGAGGCTGTTGGGTTGCCTCATTCCCATCCCTCCTCTGTAGAGAAATGGGACCCCGAGAACCTGAGAAGGAGGGGCTTTCCGGGGATCCTGGCTCTGGGATCCTGATCCCTGGGGAGTACAATGGGCATTGTCCTCAACTCCCTGCCAGGCAGCAGTCTTGTCCACCCGGGTGGGGTCCAGGTCAGGGGTCACACTGACAACCCACTCCTCCCCCAGCCTCCCTGTTTGTGGTCAGTCTGGGCGGGGCAGCCGTGGGCTTAGTCTTTGCCTTCCTCCTGGCCCTGACCACACGCTTCACCAAGCGGGTCCGCATCATCGAGCCGCTGCTGGTCTTCCTCCTCGCCTATGCAGCCTACCTCACTGCTGAAATGGCCTCGCTCTCCGCTATTCTTGCGTGAGTCCTGGGGGCCTTGCATGCAGGCAGCTGGGAGGGGGTATTGGAGATGGTTGCCTCTCACATGGACAGAAGCAGGACCCTGAGGAGGCAATAGGTTTCCTTGTGCCTTTGTGGTTGTGAGAGCCTCAAATTCCCCTGGGAAGACGGTAAACCTCAGGTAATATTTCAGGATCTACCTCTAAAACTGCCCTGGGCACCCTAGAACTTAGTCTTTTTCTGCCTGAAGTGCTCTCTCGGGTGTAGGCTGAGCTACAAGTGGATCTCAATTCCTGGTGCCACTGGCTCCAGTGGCCACAGTACTCCAAAAGTTGCCTCAGAAAGGATGCTAATCAGAGCATATTTCTCCCACCTTCCCCTCCAGGAGGCACTGAGTGGGAACCTGGAGATTTGGACCCTTATTCCAAGACCACCACTAGCTGTCCTGAGACAGTCTCCATGCCTCCTTGAGCTTGAGCCCTGATGGTCTGACATCTGTGATGGGCAACACACCTCCTTGTAGCACGCTTGAACCCCACAGGCTGTGCTTCTGCCACCCTTCCTTACATGTCCTGTCTGTCAATTCCTATTTCAGGGTGACTATGTGTGGCCTGGGCTGTAAGAAGTATGTGGAGGCCAACATCTCCCATAAGTCACGCACAGCTGTCAAATACACAATGAAGACTCTAGCCAGCTGTGCTGAGACAGTCATCTTCATGCTGCTTGGCATCTCGGCTGTGGACTCTTCTAAGTGGGCCTGGGATTCTGGGCTGGTGCTGGGCACCCTCTTCTTCATCCTGTTCTTCCGAGCCCTCGGTATTGCCAGCACTCTCTGCTTTCCCTCTCTACTTCCTGCCCTGCCCCAGCTCATCTCCTAGTCTGAGTCCATATCCTTGTCAATTCCTAAGCCTCCCCACTATTGCTCATCCTTCCTAGCCCCTGTCAGACCATAGCCCAGATACTTGGTACCATCCACTCCTGGGTCTTCCACCCCCAAAGCCCTGCTCCCACTGGCCTCCCTCCTGCTGTAGGCGTAGTCCTGCAGACGTGGGTGCTGAATCAGTTCCGGCTGGTCCCTCTGGACAAGATTGACCAGGTGGTGATGTCCTATGGGGGCCTGCGTGGGGCTGTGGCCTTCGCTCTCGTCATCCTACTGGACAGGACCAAGGTCCCTGCCAAGGACTACTTTGTGGCCACCACTATTGTGGTGGTTTTCTTCACAGTCATTGTGCAGGTGGGAGAGCCCATGAGGCTGGGTAGGGAGAGGGTCTGGCAGGCCCTGGGGGAGGGATGGAGCCCTTGGGACAGGGGCTCCTCTTTCTACTGGGGGATACAGAGGCCTGACTTCTCAGATTTTGAGTGCAGTGAAGTGGAGGTACTGAAGGCAGCAGGGAACTGGATAGGGCAGGGCTCACCTGCTGCCTGTCCGTAGGGCTTAACCATCAAGCCACTGGTCAAGTGGCTGAAGGTGAAGAGGAGTGAGCATCACAAACCCACCCTGAACCAGGAGCTGCATGAGCACGTGGGTACCAGAACCCCATCCCTCCACCTATACCTCTCTTCCTTCTATTTTAAGCAGAGTCCTGATCCAGTCCCCCTACCCACCCCCCTTCTAGACTTTTGACCACATTCTGGCTGCAGTGGAGGACGTTGTGGGGCACCATGGCTATCACTACTGGAGGGACAGGTGAGGGAGCTCCCCCAAGGCTCCTTCAGCAGCAGCAGAGCCACCAGCCAGGGCAGCACTGGGGATGTGCCACACTTCTGAGAAGGGACACAGCCAGGCTTGGGCTAGGTGACCTCTGCCAGGAGCCCTTTCAGTGGCATCCCAGTACTTTCAGAATAAGACAAGTCTTCCCAATGAGGCCTGCCTGGCCCTGTGTGGTCTGGCACCTTCCAGAGTCTGGCCTCCTTGTGTTGTACTCTGTCCTTGATTGTCTGCCTGTTAATTACATGGACCCTGGTTTAGAACCTCAGGACCCGCTGTGCTCCCCTATCCTGCCACTGAGACCTTTGCACATATTCTGTGTATTAGAACATTTCCTCACCTTCTCACCTACTTAACCACTGTTCCTCCTTCAGATCTCACCATAGGCATCAAGCTCCTGGGGAGGCCTTCCGTGGCCTCCCTGACTAGGACAAATCCCTTCATACTCTATAATTATTCTATGTAGTTCTTGTTATTGTTGCAATTCTGGTTATTTGTAATAACTTCAGTTTAAAGTCAGGCTTTCCTATAATGCTGTAAATTCCATGAGGGCAGGGTCTAGTTTCAGTATTCTCCCTGGCTGAGGCCTATATCAAGAGAGCCAGGCCAATGCTGGCAGTGCTCCTACCTCATCTGAGGAAAGGCCAGCCAGCTAGGCCTTGGGGATGGCACTCAGGGCTGGCCTGACATCTTCTGTAGGTGGGAGCAGTTTGACAAGAAGTACCTGAGTCAGCTGCTGATGCGGCGGTCAGCCTACCGCATCCGGGACCAGATCTGGGATGTGTACTATCGACTCAACATCCGGGATGCCATCAGCTTCGTGGACCAGGTGGGCCAGCAGCCAGTGGTGGGTGGGCAGGTACCCAGCAGAGCAGGACAGGAAGGGGTGACAAGCAGGTAGGACCTGAGCAGGGAGTTGGGAATTCCTAGCAGACTGGTAAAGTGGCACCTGCAGGAACCAGCCTGACCTGATGCTGAATTCAGAGTGTGTTAAGCAGTAGAGAAAGGTGAGAAACAGCTGGACTCTAGAGTGAGCGGAGGCAGTTCCAGTCTTATCACTTTCAGGCTTGTGACCTTGGCTAAGTCCCTTATTCTCTTGGAGCCTGTTTTCTCTGTCGTAAGAAAGTAGGAATAAGAATACATATGTCACAGAATTCTGTGGATTCAATATGTAAAGTGCATAGCACAGTACCTAGAAGATCAAAGGAGGAGAATAAGTGTTAACTCTTGTTCTTTTTATTACCCTTTGACTGTCTGGGCTACCCTCCAACTGATTGCCTTCTGACCTCTGTCTTGGCCCCAGCAGGGAGGCCATATCTTGTCCTCCACAGGTCTGACTCTGCCCTCTATGCCCAGCCGCAATTCTATGGCAGAGACATCTGTCACCAACCTGCTGTAAGTCCTTGAATCCCCCTCCAGTTTCTCAAACTCCTCTCTTCTTGGGCCCTCTCTCTGCATCCCTTCTGGGAAAGATTTGTGGGCACTTTTGTTTTTTGCCCTTCCCCTGGCCTGTCCTCCTGGTCCCTCCTTAGCACGCATGTTCCCTGCCTCCTGCAGGAGGGAGAGTGGCAGTGGAGCGTGTCTGGATCTGCAGGTGATTGACACGGTACGCAGCGGCCGGGACCGTGAGGATGCTGTGATGCACCATCTGCTCTGTGGAGGCCTCTACAAGCCACGCCGCAGGGTGAGAGCAGGCAGGGGGAGTGGGTCTGGGGGCAGTTGCGGGGGGTGGTCTGGGGAGACCATGACTGCAGGCTCAAGAGGCACTTGGCACCAGTTAGTGGAGAGCTAGAAGTGCCCAGTGGAAGAGTGTGGGCATTATCTTATAATAACTTTTAGGGGTTTTGTTTTGTTTTGTTTTTTTGTCTTTGTTTTTTTTTGTTTTTTGTTTTAGAAAGGGTTGGCCTGATATAAGCACTGTTTAAAGAGATCTCCTTCTGGTAGCAGAGCATAGACCAAACTGGAGGGGCGAGGTGCAAGGCTGGGAGAGCCAGTAGGGAGGCTGGAGTGAAACACTGGATCAGAGCTGGGTAGTGGTAAGGGAGAGGAGCACATAGGATTGAGTGGTTGTCTTGAGGGAGAGAGCAGGGGACAGACTACAAAAGGCTTGATGGGGTCACAAGCAGAAGCAGGAATGCTGAGGAAGCCTGTGAGACCAGCTTAGGATGTGGAAGACAGACATCACTTTTAGGTAGTGTTAGTCTAATACAGGTTAGGAAGCTCTGGGGCTGGAATGGCCCAGCCCATCCGGGAAGGAATCTGCTGCAATCCCACAAGGGGGCAGCATGCCATTACCTTGAACTTTTCTGAAGTGGGAAGGCAAGGCAACTTTTACCAATCTTGTTAGTTTTAACAGTCAAGGCTGTTTCTACCGTTGAGACAGAACTGGCTTCTTTTAACTTGCTGGCATGGGTCATAATTTGACTCTTTGCAGCTCTGCAGAATAAGCCTTCGAAGGTTTCAAGACATTTCCCTTTCTCACAGGCCGCCTTGCCCTCAGGCCAGCATCCCCTCTCCCTGTATGTCTTTTCTGGTCATAAGAAACAAGGCCCAGAATGCTGTTCTAGATGTGGTTGACCAGGGCAGGCATAGAGGCTCTCTTACCTTTCTAGTTCTAGAACTTACAGTTCTCTTCCCAATGCCTAGAATCCTTCAAGCTTTGTGTTACCACTCTGAGGCCCCAAAATGTCCTTATAATCAGGCATACTCCCATGTCTTCCTCAGTTAATGGCTATTAAACTCTGTCTCATCCAACCTGTGGGGTTTTTGTTTCATTTTGTTTACTTTTTTCTTAAGGCACATCTCACTCATTCACAAAACTAGGCAGAATAAAATAACTCTCATTTATCCATCATGCAGCTCCCTTAATTATCAATGCATGGTTGATCTTGTTACATTCTGTATCCCTACCTCATCCCATCCACACTTTTTTATCTTAAAGCAAACTCCAGACATAACATATCACCTCTAAATATTTCAATATATATTTCTATGTGGCAAGAACTCTACATATACGATGTATGTATAAAATCTTAGTACTATTATCACTTACAACAAATAACAGTAATTCTCACATGAAATATCCAATCAGTGTTCATAAACATCTCTTTTTCCATGTGGTTTGTTTAAATCAGGATCCAAATAAAGCCCACACTTTGCGTTTGGTAAATATGTCTCTTTATTAAAGAAAAAAAATCTCTAATAATTCCTTTTCCTTTTCTCATACTTGCTATTTATTTATTGAAGAACCTGATACTTTGTCTCAGGGAATTTCCCATTTTATAGATTTTGCTAATTATATTCCAGTGGCAGTGATTAACATGTTCCTCTACCCCCTGTATTTCCTGGTAGTTAAATCTAGAAGCCTGGTCAGATTCAGTAACATTCAGTAGGTGTGCTTCATATTATGTATTGTATCACATCAGGATGTACATAATAATTGATTGTCTATGGATGTGTTTGCGTAAGATTGGTCAGTGGGTGCAGTTCAACCAGTTGTTATGTAATCAATTAGGGAAAAAAAAACAGAGTAAGACTGTGCTTATCCTTGTTAAATGTCATCTTATTTGATTTAGCCCATCATTCCATCGTTTGGATCCCATGTCTGGCACCAAATATCTGTTCAGATTCACATCATGTGAAAATTTGCTAAGCCTGTTAACTTTGTATTCATCCAAATCAACATAAATGTTGAACAGGATAGAGCTGAGGACAGAGCCCTGTGGCATGCTACTAAAGACTTTCCTCCAGACTGACATGGATCAAGCATTTTTGGGTATGGTTACTCAACTAGTTCTGAATCCATTTAGTTATACCATAACACAGTCCATAATTCTTCATGTTCTTCAAAGAAATGTTATTCGAGAGAGAGAGTGTGTGTTATGTAGAGAGTTACAAATATGAGATTATAGGTTAAGAGAGAGATAAGGGTTGGAAATAAACATAAGTAGTCTTTATTATCAGAGGTTTCCTCACCTGGCAACATCAGGATCCCTTGGGGGAGCTTGCTAGACTACATATTCCTGGCTTTACCTCCTGGAGATTCTGATTTCGTAGTATGGAATGAGACTAAGAATCTATGGCCTTAATAAATCGCCCAGGTGATTCAAATGCAGCTGGTGTGATGGCTGCATGGTGTCTGTGACTGGGCTAGCTGAAGCTGGGGGAATAGAGAGTTCGCTGCAGAGAGCATTTGGAGGTGAGACAGGAAGGCCAAGGACAACAGTGTGAGAAATGCACACGGGAGAAGAGGAAGGGGAACCGGCAAAGGAAAGGAGACGAACAGTAGCAGATGGTGTCTTGGAGACCTGGGCCAGAAGGACGGCTGGATCCTGCACACAGGTCAGGCCAGCGCCTAACCAGAGGTCATGCCATGGCACTGGTGACCAGGGAGAAAGCAGCACTGTGGACTTCTGGACCCTGGAGTTGTATTTCTGGTATTTAAGAAAGTAATGGGTATGAGGAAAAGTGTCAGAATCAGAGTATAAAAGTTAGGCAGCAAAAGGAAAGCAGTGGCTTCAATGGAAAGGTTTTCTTCGGGGGAGAATGGGCAGGAGCAGGCTTAAAAGCAGGGTGGTGGGCCAGTTGACATGGTGAGGGAAGGAGAAAAGGTGCTGGAGGGCCAGGAAATGGGAGGGAGCAGGGAACTGATGGAGGCAGCGAGAAGTGGGCTGAGCAAAGTGGAGGCCAGGGTTCAGGGAAGGCCTGTGAGGGAGCTGAATTCCTGTACCCCTAGCAAAGAGGGGTCCCTCTGGGTAATTAGGTGGGGGAGGCAGATGGGAAACTTGAAGGGAGCTCTTAGAACTGGCTTGGGGTAACAGAAAATACAAGGTAGAAGAAAGGGTCGTAGTAGGGACGTGAGCCCAGATAAGATGATTTGGACCCGCTGGCAGTATTTCTATCTGGCAGTCTAGGTCGGTATATAGTGGGCATGGTCTTTGTGAGAAAGAGTGGGAAGGAATAGATGATGAGGGTGGTTGTGAGTTGGGTGCAGGTGGCTTTTGGGATTGAGAGAGTCCAGGGTGTCAGGAGAGATAGTTCTGGAAGTCAAAGTTGTTGCAGAAATGGCCGGCTGGAGAGTTTCTCATGGAGGGAGAATCCTATATAGCTGGATAGGGGTGTGTAGGCCAGGGACTAGGGTCCTAAATGGAAGTGCAAAGAAAGAAATGTCCCTCACAGTCTCATTGCAGCCCCAAGAAACAAGATACAGGGTTCCCTGCCTCTTGTTACTTCAAATCAGAGAAGACTGGGAAGGGCAGTGGAAGATAGGGACAGCCAGATTTGGGGGGATAGGTTCAGAGATAAAGGGGAGTTTTTCCCCCAGTGAACTGAGAATACAGTGTGTCTAGCTGAGTTCCTATTGTATTTTTTGTTTTTTAAATCCATGGCTAGTTCTAGAAAAACTGGGCTGGGAGGGTCTATGGTGCACATAGACATATGGTGCTATGGCCTGGTTTCCTGTGGGAGGCCAAGGCTCCCAGCCTCATGGCAGGGTGGGGCTGTCATTGCCAGTACAAAGCCAGCTGCAGCCGCCACTTCATCTCAGAGGATGCGCAGGAACGGCAGGACAAGGAGGTCTTCCAGCAGAACATGAAACGGCGGCTGGAGTCCTTTAAGTCCACCAAGCACAACATCTGCTTCACCAAGAGCAAGCCACGACCTCGCAAGACCAGTCGCAAGAAGGCATGTGTTTTCTCTGGGACTTCTGTTTGGGGCTGGAGGCTGATGGCACATAGTTTTGAGTTCCCAAGTATTGGAATTCAGCCCAGGAGAACCCCTAGTTGGTTAATCCTCAGGGTCTTGGTGGCTGCAATCGTTTGGGTTCTGTTTTTTTATCTTCCTAGAGTTTCAGGAGGGTAAGGTTAGCCCTTTTGAGGGAGATCTGCCTCTTGCCATGGGGTTACATGCTGGGAGGCAGCAGGACCTCCTACCAGAAGTGACTCAGCATGAGCAAGGCAGGTTCCTGAGCTTAGGGGCAGGGGGAGCTCCAGGAGTCCCTAATTCAGCCCTGGCTGAGGCATCCAGAGCCCTTGCTGGGGCATAGGTTCCTTAGACTCCATACTTGCCTGCAGGGTCAAGGGCTGATGGAACCACTGGGATTGATTGATTGATTCCCTCCCCCACTCTGTCAGGAAGACCCTACCAGACAACAGGGTTGGAGTTTTGAGCCAGGGCCAGAGACTTAGGGTTTTTTTTTCTCTTGGTCCTCAGAAGGATGGTTTGGCTAACACTGAGGCCACAAATGGGAAACCTCCTCGAGACCTGGGCGTTCAGGACACAGGCAAGCGGGGAGTGGGGGTGGGGGGCAGATGCCCATCAGCCAAAACCTCTTATGTGCTACATTCAGTGCCACGGACTGAGGCTTCTTCCCTCAAGGACCTGTTGAACTTACTTGATTTCAAAGCTGGACATTATTTTTTTTAATGTTTTATTTATTTCTAGGAGAGAGAGAGAGAGAGAGAGACAGCATAAGCAGGGGAGGGTCAGAGAGAGAGGGAGTCACAGACTCTGAAACAGGCTCCAGGCTCTGAGCTGGCAGTCAGCATAGAGCCCGACGCGGGGCTCGAACCCACGAACCGTGAGATCATGACCTAAGTGAAAGTCGGACGCTTAACCGACTAAGCCACCCAGGTGCCCCAGTAGTTCTTAATTTGTGACAGGAGGTGTCTGGTAGCTAACTACAGGTTAGGGCCCTAAGGATATGGAGAAAGTGTCATGGAGAAGGGAGGAGCTTGAAGGAGGGGTCACCTGTGGGGCCCAGTGTCCTACCTGCAAAACCAGGGTTTGGATGAGCTGAGCATTGTTGGGCCTTCCACCTCTCCTGATGCTCGTGTTTTCAGTTGATGATAGGCTTCAGGGCTAAGAGAAGATGACGGAGGAGCTGGAAAGTATGACTTCCCTCCTGGCTTGCTCTCAGGACTCTGCTTTCCCTGGTGGCCTCCTAGGGCTCTGCAGCCCCACTTAGCTTCCTCTTTAGCCCCAAACCCCTAGGCCATGCTGAAATAGCCAGAGGATAAGGTGGGGAGGCTCTGCCAGCTGTGGGCTCTGCCTGGGTGGACAGGGAGCTGACTTGGGGTAGTGCAGTACCAAGAGGCAGCTGCTGGGCTGGCCACCTCCACTCAGTTCTTGTCCCTGTGCAGCTGCTGTGATCTTAACTGTGGAGTCTGAGGAGGAAGAAGAGAGTGACAGTTCGGAGACAGAGAAGGAGGACGACGAGGGGATCATCTTTGTGGCTCGGGCCACCAGTGAAGTTCTCCAAGAGGGCAAGGTCTCAGGTAATGGCTTCCTCCCAGGCCTCCACCCCCACCCAGGACAAGCGGGAGCTGTGCAACTGCTTTCTTCCCTCTTCACGCATGGCCTTTCCCCCAGACGACTCCCTTTTCCTACTCATTTCTTCACCAGCCAGCATTTCCTGAGCATCTCCTTTATATCAGACATCCAACATGCCTGATCTAATTCAGTCCTTACAACAACCAATGTGGGGAAACTGAGTTCATAGAGAAAAAGGGATTTAGGGTTTGTCTAACATCCCACAGCAGAACTAGAATTTGAACCTGACCCATCTGACTCCAAAGCCTGCGGCTTTTTCACTGCCTTACTGCCTCCCTTTACAGTCTAGCTAGGAGTATGAGGTGACAAGCAAACCTTACACCAGGCTCTGCTGTGACTCATACTCAGCACACCTGCCCTCAGGTAGAGAGCACCTGGTGAGAGTGGCAGTCTGGCCTGGGGGAGGAACCTGAATTCATCAAAATGGCATTTTAGTGGATAGAAACAATACATACATGTTTCCATATGTGGAGACTTAACTTACTCATGTCATTGTTAGTTGGCTCCAGCATCCTCAGGTGTCATTTTAAAATATCTTATTATAGAACATTACAAAATATATAATAGACAGAATCATAAAGTAAACTATCTGCTTATTACCCAGCTTCAATAATTAACCTACTCCTGGGGTGCCTGGGTGGCTCAGTTGGCTGAGCGTCCAACTTTAGCTCAGGTCGTGATCTCATGGTTTGTGGGTTCGAGCCCCACATCAGGCTCTGGGCTGACAGCGTGAGGTCTGCTTCAGATTCTCTGTCTCCCTCTCTCTCTCTGCCCATCCCCTGCTAGCACAAGTTTTCTCTTTCTCTCTCTCTCTCAAAAATAAATAAGCATTAAAAAATTTAAAAAAATTAACCTACTCCAATCAATCTTATTTCATCTCTCCCCTCACCTATGCCCCTCTCTTCACTGGATTCTTTTGAAGCAAATCTCAAGTATCCTATCACCTTGTCAATAAATACTTAAGCATGCGTCTTTAAAAGATAGGGATTCTTCAAAAATATAACTGCAGTACTATTATTATATCTAAAGTCTCTGTCATCAATTATCCAGTGTTCAAATTTACCTGATTGTCTTAATATTCTTTTTTTTTTACAGTAGGTTTGTTAAAATAAAAATCCAGACAAGGCCCTCACATGACATTAAGCTGATAAGTCTCTTTTAGCCTACAGCAGTGGTTCTCAAGGGGGTAGTAGTGAGTGATTTTGCCCACAGGGGACATCTGGCAATATCTGGAGACATTTTTGGTTGCCACAGCTGAAGAGGTGCACTTGCATGTAGTAGGTAGAAGCCAGGGATGCTGCTAAATACCCTGTGATACACAGGACAGCCCTATAACAAAGTATCTGTGTTCCATCTTGTCAGTGGTGTCAAGTTTGAAAAGCCCTGATTTACAGGTCCCCGTACCTCCTTTATTCCCTTCCAATGTATTCATTTGTTCATTATTAACTTTTTAAAAGACTCTTTTTTAAAATGTTTATTTATTTATTTTGAGAGAGAGAGTTTGCATGCACATGAGCAAGGGAGGAGCAGAGAGAAAGGGAGAGAGAAAATCCCAAGCAAACTCTATGTTATAGCACAGAGTCCATCACAGGCCTCGATCCCACAAACTGTGAGATCATGGCCTGAGCCAAAATTAAGTCAGATGCTCAACCAACTGAGCCACCCAGGTGCCCCTGCAATGTATGTACTGAAATAATCTGGTTATTTGTCCTTTCTTGTCTGGATTTTGCTGATTGCATCCCTAAAGCATCATTTAATATGTTCCACCATGCCTTATATCTCCTTTAAATCAGCAATTAAATCTAGATCAGATTTCAGTTGAGATGTTTTGGTAAGAATACTTACTTCAGAGGCAGTGATGGTGTACTTTGTATCACATCACATCAGGGAACACATCCCATGTTGTCATTTCCCTTTTGTGAGGTTAATATTGATCACTGGGTTTAGATGTTAGCCTGACCCATCCATTATGAAGTCCGCCATCAGCTTTTCACCAGTCTTAGCAGTCACTGATGATCTTACTAGATCCAACATTTCATCCAGGGTTGCACAGTGGTCATATTCTACATTGTTTTTTCATCTGCATTACTAGCGATTCTTCTATTAAAAAAACTTCTCATCAATGACTTCGTTACTTTGAGGTACAGTTCATACTGGAATAAATGCTTGATTTTGTTCCTTTCACTAATCAGTTTTCGGACCAATGAAGCATCCTTCAAAGGTGAAGACTGAATTCTTCCGTTGCTTTAGTTTGGTCATCGTTGTTATTGTTAAAACGTAATATTCCAGGTCTTTTAAAAGAGGTAATTTTACTTCCAATCACAGCATCAATACATTTAACATTGTACTCGACTGCTCAGGACTTCCTTGATGAGCAGGTACATATGTGCACCTATTATATGCAAGGCATTGTGCTTGACGGAGAAGCGGGTGGTAGGTGGCCAGGGGCTTCTCTTTCCCAGGTTTCCTCTTTCAGAACTTCAGGCTTCCTGCTATACAGTGGTCTAGCCTTCCGTCCTGGCTGCCAGCAGTCCTGGAACTCTTGACTTAGGTCCCCTTTGTGGCACAGTGGTAGCCTGCTATTGGGTTTGCATGAGCTCACACTTCTGTCCTACCAAAGGGGTGTGACGGGTGCTGAGGCAGGTGTCCACCACCAAAGCCTTTGGTGTAGAGCCTTGAGATCTTCCCTCACCCTCACTGCTATCTCCTCTGGGATGGGCCTGGCAGGATATGGTTTCTTAGGCCAGTGCTACAACTCGGTGAGGGCTGATCACAGACAGGCTTTTTTTCCTGCCTGGCTCCTGCTTTCTCTTGCTTTAGCTATTTTCATTTGTTTAGTCAGTATTTGCCGAGCACCTACTATGTGCCTAAGCCTGTTCTATGTGCCGAGGATACAATGAGAGCAAAAGTAGCTATAGTGCTTTCCCTTCGCAAGGCATTCATCAACTAATTGCACACATGGATGTAATAGGGCAAATGTGAAATGAATTTATTTATGAAAATGCAGTTATACTTGAGAAGGATTCAAATGTGTTACTAATGAGTTCATGTGTATTCTCTGTCCTCAGGGAGCCTTGAGGTGTGTCCAAGCCCACGCATCATCCCCCCCTCTCCAACCTGTGCAGAGAAGGAGCTACCCTGGAAGAGTGGGCAGGGAGATCTGGCAGTCTATGTGTCCTCAGAAACCACCAAGATTGTGCCTGTGGACATGCAGACGGGCTGGAACCAAAGCATGTCATCCCTGGAAAGCCTGGCATCCCCACCCTGTACCCAAGCCCCGACTATGACCCGCTTGCCTCCTTGCCCAATGGCTGCTGAAGAGCCCCAGCACCCTTTCAGCCTGCCGTATGATCCACGCGCTAGCTTCGCCTTTCCCCCAAGCCTGGCCAAAGCTGGCCGCTCTCGCAGTGAGAGCAGCGCTGACATCCCCCAGCAGCAGGAGCTACAGCCCCTCATGGGATACGAAGACCGCACCCATCTTAGTCCAGGCACAGCCAACTCTCACTGGTGCATCCAGTTCAACAAAGGTAGTCGACTGTAGCCCGAGACTCAGGGAGGAGTCGGAGGCTGGGTCGCCTGTGGGAAGTCTTCCCTGGGCAAAGGGCAGAGGAGTCCACTTAGCCTGACAGGAGGCCAGAGGAGCCTGAACTAGCAACTGGGCTTCCTTGTGGCAGGTCAGAAGGGTGTTGGGCTGGTCCTCACAGGGATCCTTTCACTACTCTCCCTGCTCCAAATTCCTGCCGTCTTCCCTTTCAGTAAGGTCCTTACCCTAGCTCAAGACCCAGTCCAGAGCTTCTAGAGGTTAAGCCCACTCACTTGGGAAGCTGATGCTCTTTCCCCAGTGGGTCTCCCTGGAGTCACTCTAGGCAGCTGTTCCTGCCCCCAAAGCAAGGGCATCATTCCACAGCTCATGCTGGCCTTTCCTGCCCTTCACTCACCCCAGGACCAGCTCAAGGACAGCGCCCTGTCAATAAGGCTCCTTGAGGGGCTGGTTCTCAGAGGCACTAGGGTGGGAGGTGGAGCAGGTCTCAACCTTAGACTTTGTTACCTATTGGGTCAGCTACCTATAGCCAATTTTTGAGGGGTAGTGGGAATTTGTGTCCAATTCTTGCTTTATCTCCTTCCCTTTGCTGACAGTTATTGGGGCCATAGTTCTTTCTTTTACAGGATCAAGGTCACAGGGCTGGTCCCGGCTTCAGATCAGGGCTGTTTCTTGGCAGGGGTCACTCTGAAGATCTGCCACTCTGCATCCAAGTCTGGATCTTTCAGATCCCTGGATCTAGATTTTCTGAGGAGGGGAAATAGTGGCCTCTGAGCCACTGAGACACTACCACCTTGACATTCCCCAAATAGGAAAGAAGCCAGGTATTCCAGGGCCACCACTCCACTGCTCTGGGGGCTGGGATGCCTGGCTGCAGTGATAAGGGGGCTAACTGGGTGGCAGGTAACTTTCCTGGGGTTAGTAACTGCCTTGTGTCTTGTATCTTGAACCTAAGACACATTAAATATCTCTTGGATGGATGGGTGTCCTGTGTCCATGGGGGAGTTCTGGGGGTGGGGGAGCAACTGAAGTATCTGATGAGGGAAGCAGAAACTTTCAACTGCCTGCCTTGGGGCGTCTAGAATAGAGATCCTGGAAAGGACTGTTAGGTGTGCTGGCCCTCCTCCCCTCTCGCTCCTCCCTTCCCAATATGGCCTCCTGAACAGGGGGCCTGCAGTAGTAGTCCAGGTATCACTGTATGGGCACAGGGTCACAGAAGGGAGTCCACTCTAAAATGCAGGAGACCAGTAGGGAAGGAGACCTCAGAAGATAGTCTGAGGGTCTCAAGGTACCCAATGATGCAGCCACTACATACTGGGACCAGATAAGCCTTCCTGAAAACCTGCAGGCAGGTGTAGGATGAATAAACAGAAATACTCTGCACATGGCAGGTGGGAGGGCAATCTCAAGGGAGCTGGTTACCCTGTGAGTTTATACTACAAATTGGGTAGTGTGGGGCCCAGAAACATCTAGGGACAGAAATAAAACCCTTAGATAATAGCAGTCCCAAATTTAATTTCCACTGTGTCTGAAGAATCTTTAAGAAAATATCTGACTTTATTGAGATATAACACATATACTATAAAATTCACCCAGTTAAAATATACAGATTGGTGGTTTTTAATATATTCACAGAGTTGTGCAACCCTCATCACAATCTTAAGTTTAGAACATTTGTATTATCCCCAGAAAACAGTGTGCCTGTTGGCAGTCACTCCTCATCCCCTGTCTGCCCTTGGTAATTACTAACCTACTTTCTGTTTCTATAGATCTGAAGGACTCTGGATACTGTGAAGGTTACACATTTAGTCAACAAGCATTTACTTTTTCTGTGTTATGAATGGGAAAATGGGAGGAAGAGTAACTTGAGCTTTGTCCTCACATTGTTTATACTTGGCAGTGATAGGGCCTAGTAGTTAAACAGTCCAACTGTCACTTACCAGTTATGTCACCTTAGGTGTGTTACATACTCTCTGTGAGCCTCAGTGTCCTCATCTCTAAGAAAGAATAACAGTTACCATATAAGCTTGCTATCAGGATGAAATGATAGTATAGAAGAATGATAGAAGAGTCTAGTATACAGCATGGCCCACAGTAAGGGATCATAAATGTTTGCCATTACAGGTCTTCTTTTTTTTTTTTTAAGTTTATTTTGAGAGAGAGACGTGCTCAGGAGGAGCAGAGAGAGAGAGAGAGAAAGAGAGAGAATCTCAAGCAGGCTCTATACTACCAGCACAGAGCCCGACACGAAGCTCGATCTCACGAACTGTGAGATCATGACCTGAGCTGAAATCAACCAATAGCCACCCAGGTACCCCAAGAAGTATTTTGATTTAACCAACTGAGCCACCTGAGCACCCCATACTATTACAGCTCTTATACTGCAAGGCAAGGAGCAAGGAAAGTGCTGTGGGGCCCTGTGGAGATCTGGAAGGGCTTTGGGAGGAGCTAGTGTGGGTGAGAGTGTGTGCTGGGGTTCAGACAATACAGGCAAAGTTGGGTGGGTGCATTCCAGGTAGAAAGCAGTATAAACAAAGGATCCCCAGAGCACACATGGCAAAAAGCCAGGAGCAGTGGTTGTGCTCTGGAGAGACCAGCCAGAGACACAAAGCCTCTAGGGGTGATGTTGCTGAGTTCTGGAGGTGGTAGAGAGCTGGCCTGGGAGAACTGTGATCTAGGGTGTGGTGTGGCCAGTGATGTGCTTTAAGAGAGCTCAAGCGCAAGTGGTGTCAGATGGAATGAATGAAACGCCAGGTGGAGGATGGACTGGTAGAAAGGAAGGCTGGGGATGGGAGGCCTGCATCTGCTCAAGCAGGCTCGGGACATGAAAAGGCTGGAGAGGGCAGGCAGCCGTTCTCAGGCTTCAGAATCACAGTCACCGAGAATCTGTCAAACATGCAGATTCCTGGGCCTGCCCTAAGCAAGGCGATGGGGACCCACAAATCTGTAATCTTTTTTTTTAAAGTTTATTTATTTTGAGAAAGAGCACGCATGCAGAAGCAGGGGAGGGGCAGACAGAGAGGGAGACAGATTCCCAAGCAGGATCCACACCATCAGCACAGAGCCCAATGCAGGGTTCAAACCCATAAACTGTGAGGTTATGACCTGAGCTAAAATCAAGAGTCGGATGCTCAACTGACTGAGCCACCCAGGTACCTCCCAGAAATCTATAATCTTAATCAGCTCCCTTCGAGGAAGACTATAGAGACCACATCCTTTGAGAATTTCTAGATTAGAAACACAGTAGCAGTCAAATCCACACAATCACACTACTAAAGGTGTAGGAGAGAGGGTGCAGAGGAGCTCCTGGGCTTGGTGCTTGGTAACTTAGGATGGTGTGACAGCAAGGAAGATGGGGTTAGTCAGAGATAGAGGGTGAGCACACCAGGGAGGGGCAGAAACTTGGGATGTAGGAGAGTGAGAAAGTCAGGAGCTTGTCTATGGTTCACCACCTGACTGGACAAGATGGCAGACATGGCCTTCAGGGCACCCTGAGTTGCATGCAGGCCTTGAAGAAAGAAGGATTTTGACCAGGGGAGATGGGCATGGGCTTTCCAGGTTGAGGAAACTGACAAGATTTGTGATCAGATGAGTTTTTCAGGTCAGTATGGAGTTTGGAGTTTATTTAGGCCAAAAGTGAGCGAGATCTGGAAGGTTTGGGGATATTGTCACCCTTGCTATCTAGGGCAGTACTGAAGAGAATGTGCAAAGTTAGGGGTGGAGTGAGGGCAATGACTTTGGGTCTCTTATCACTAGGTCCATAGCCTCTCTCCTGTTTTTGATTGATTCATGGTGGCAAGGAAAGAGAGGCTGAGGGAAGGCTGGGGAAGGGGCAGGGGAGGGAGATCCAACCCTATTTTATGATCTCAGTGGAAAAAGTTGCTGTGAGTAGAATTTGCTGCCAGCAGAGCCACAGAGATGGGCCCCATGAGTCACTGCTCAGTCCTGCAAGCTCAGCCCATACGGTCTCCTGTGGTCAGCAGCCTGGGCTTGTTCCAGGCCCAGCCCCCAGTGTTCCCCACTAGGCCTCAGTATGTCCCCATTTTCTATCTATATCTTTATCATCCTAGGACTGTGCATCCTGCAGCTCTGCCTTTTCTGTTTCCCTTTCAGATTCAGCCTCTGAATCCACTTGTGACTCTGGTTTACATTTGGCTCAAGGATAGGGAGCCTCACAGGGGAGGAGTAACGTGACCACTCTCTGGCACCCCTAAGCACTTATTCTATGCCAGGCCCTATGTTAAATGCTGGAAGTACAGAAATGACAACACAATGTTTTCATGTAGCTACAATGCACATTTTATGTGGAGTGAATAAACCAACCAAAGGCTGACCCTGACTCTGGATGTATCTGTTTGCCCGTACCCAGCGGTGCTGGGGTCAGCTATGGCCTGTGGCTTGGGGACTCTTGCCTGCTTCTGGTATTGAAGGGGTATGTGTGCCTGCCAGCAGGTCTCCTCAGCTCTTAGGAGGCCTGGCTAGTGACTGGGGTGGGCAGACAGTGGGCAACAGAAGGAAAGGGAGGGAGCAGGAGGCAATGACTCAATGGGGCGGCCCTAGGACAGTTGGGGAGGGAGCCAAGGTTGATCCTGATGTTCACTAAAGCTAGAGGAGGGTGCGACCAGAGGACCCAGCTGGGAATTGCGGATGGAGCAGGACAATTCCAACCTCCTCTGGCAGCCAAATCAGCTCATGAAGAAGGCTCCTAGGTAGCTGGTCTGACAATCTGGACTTTGGGGGCTGATGTGGCAGCTGGGATGGGGTGGGCAGGTTGCTGTTCCCACTGTGCCTGCTTCTGATGCCCTGGTTTGCTCCTCTGCAGCCTCCAGGCTCATGCTTTAGAGTCAAGGAAGCCATGGCACCTCCCCCCGCCCCCAACTCCCCTCTCTCCTCCCAGGAGCCAAGGGTCTGAGCATGTTATGGAGCAGTGTGTTCTTCTGACCACACAGCCTACCTTCTTATAATCTTCCTACAAATTCTGGGGAGTGTCAGGCCAGGCACACATGGCCCTAAAGGGACCTCGGTACCTCAGAGCTGGGAGGGATCTCACAGGTCAAGTCTCCAGGTAACTTTCACCAGTTCAGGATGCCCTGACTGAGGGTGAAATGATGGGGAGGGCATGAATATAGCCCAAATGCTGGCAGCGAGTGGTCATCTGACTTATGGGGTCTTTCCTAGTCCTGATGGCAATCCCAGGGGGAAAAAAGGAATGACTTTCTTTTTTTTACAGGTGAGTAAGGGTTAAAAAGAACTGAGTTGCTGGAGCTCACCCAAAAGGTAAGTGAAATAGCAGGTCTGGGTTAGTGTCTCTGGCTCCAGGACCCTGACCTCAGTCCCAGCTGACTTGGCTGGACTTTGTGGGGAGGGGGTGTAGGTGAAAGTGCCAGGAAGGCACCAGAGTGGAGGATCTGGGCCTAGTGGTTTCTGGCAGGCCTGGGTCAGTTCCTACCCCAGAGGTCTCCCTGCCCCATCCTCCCTCCAGCCCAGACAGCAGTCCCCCATAGGGTCTTGGAATCATAAAACCTGTGTCTTGGTGCCTAGGCCTGGGCCTGGGCAGAAGGCTGAAGACTGCAAAGGAGGGGCCCTTTCCTCCTACCCTCCATGAAGATACCCCTGCTGGTTCCTAGCAGCCCCGACCTGCTGGTTTGGCCTTAAGGAGTTTCTCTTTCTAGGGAGACTCCTGGGATCTTGGGCCCACACTTTATTTTTCCCTTGCGAGTTATGAGTGCTCCCAGTTTTGCTAACAGAGTGGGGCAGTCCCCCCTCCCCCCATACTGCGTGCATTCGAGAGCAGATCCCCTCACTCCCACAAACCCCTTCCCTCGACGCCCCCACCCCAACCCCGGCCCAGTCACCCATTCACGCATCAACGGGCATCTACATCACCTTTGCCCGAGGGGGACCGCTTCCAGAGCTCTCCCTCTCCAGCACTCCGGGGAGTGGGCACCTTGGAACTGCCAGTAGTCCTTGGCCCGGAGGGTGGGAGGCGGCGGAGGTGGCGGCTTTGGGACACTGCGAGAGCCCGAGAGCCCGAGTTTCCAAGCTTTCACAGGAGACCGGCAGATGCCGTCGGGCAGCGGATGGGATGTAGATCTGTCCTCCGGCCCCCAGGGGGCGGCACGGTGCCGGGTCTTCCGCCGCCTGCGTTCCCTCCCCGCGGCCAGGAGGCGGCGCTAGTGGACGCCGGGGCGGTGCGCTGTACCCGCCGTCGATGGCGGTGCCGAAGGTTCGAGGGCGCGGCTTCGCGGCTTCTCGGTTCCGCGTCCGGGGGGTCTGAGGGCTGCGGGGGGTTGGAGCGGGGAATGGATGGGGCGCGCGAGTGTCTCGGCGAGGCGGGGCCGGGCCGGGCGGGCGTCAGCGCGAGGCAGCGCCTTGCCCACGCCACGTGCGGCCCTCACGCGTAGGCCGGCAACGCGTGAGTGCGCGTCTGAGCGTAGGAGCCCTCTGGCTGAGGGCCGTGTGAGCGCGGACGTTCAGGGGCAGACCCCTGCCCTTCTCTTGTTTCTTTAGGCCTGAACTGCTGCCGCATCTGTGCTACCTCTACCTGGGAACCAACACTGGCTCCTGCTATGGCCTAGTGCCTTCTACCTGGGTCACCCACCGAGCCCTACGGGACTGTCTTCAATCCATTTCCTGGATGAGCAGAAGCCTCACAATGAGGGCCCAGTCCCTCTCCCACTTGCCCTGAGCAGGCCCACCCTTAAGGAGAGGGTGATGGAAGGGCCTTTGGAGGTTGGGGATGAGTCCCCAGAATCCCAAGGACATGCTACTGACTGGAGGTTTGCTGTGTGCAGCTTCAGGGATGCCTGTGATGAGGAGGAGCCTGTTCCCCACGTGCAGGTTAAGGATCCCAATCCTCCAAGATCACCAGCAGGGACAGCCCAAGGAGAAGGGCTGCAGGACAGCTCCCTGCCTAGGGAGCTTCAGTCACCCCTAGGACCAATGGCTGTAGATGGGCCAAGGGATGGGCAGGGGAATACACTAGGAGGTTCCTCAGCCCAGTTAGAGAAACCCATCCCCTCTAGAGCGGAGAGCCTCCTATGTCCAGTGTCCTCCCACCTCAGCCTTGCACAGGGCGAGAGTGATAGTCAGGGGGGAGGTTTGGCAAGGGACCAAGTTCCAGGCAGGTTAATGCCAGCTGGTTTGGGTCCTGAGAGGTTGGACAGTGATCCTGTGGACCTTGAAGGGCCTCTATCTGAGACATCGTCAGAGCTACTGGAGCCAGGTAAGGGAGGCTGGGCCAAGGAGGTCAAGTGGGGGTTCCTAAAGGTGGGTACCAAGACTTGGGGAGGGCTCTGACCCTACTCAGGCTGAATGAAGCCCAGGTCTGAGGAGGGGTCTCTGAGTGCCCAATGCACACCCAAGCCGTTTTTCTTCCCAAGACCCCAGTGGATCTCGCCTCCCTAAGCCTGCTAATTACCTCCTGGCCCAAGACCTTTCCTGGGAGCTGCTGGCCAGTGGCATGGCTACCTTACCAGGTAACTACGTCGGAGAGACTAGAAGTGGTGGAAGTGGGGTGACTTGATAGGACAGGTGTTCATTGTCTTTTCCCCACAGGGACTCGGGATGTAGAAGGCCGGGCAGTGCTGCTTCTGTGTGCCCATAGCCCAGCCTGGTTTTTCCCCAAGTGCGGTAGCCATGAACTCATCCGCCTTCTGCTCTACCTGCGAAGCATCCCTAGGTTACGGAGAGGAGGTTGGGGGNTGGGGAATTTGATACTGAACTGAAGCCTGTCTCTTTAGGCCCGAAGTACAGGCCCTGGGATTGACCGTGCTGGTGGATGCCCGAGTTCGTCCCCCAAGTTCTTCTCTTTTCTGGGGGCTCAGCCAACTACAAGTGAGTATAGGATTGTATCTTCTCCTGACTTCAGCCATTCCTTTTAAATAGGGTTGGGAACATGGTTGCACTCAAATTCCTTGCAGGAAGCAGCCCCAGGATCAGTGTACCAGGTGCTGCTAGTGGGAAAGATGCCAGAGGAGGTACCTTCCAGGCTGCAGGTACTGAGCCATTTTGGCTAGCGGGGGAGGTGGGATGCTTCCCCACCAGGCAGGAGCCACTACACCTTCTTTTCTTCCAGCTGAAGCAGCTGCCCTCTCATCAGAGCCTGCTGACCCACATCTCCACTTCTGGGTTGCCAGCTTCAATGGGAGGAGGCCTGCCTTACTGCCACCAGACCTGGCTGGACTTCCGAATGGTCAGTGCAGTGGGTGGGGACATGGGGGGCGGCAGGCAACCTGGCCAGCAGAGGAGCCTTTCCTGGGTTGGCTTGAGCAGTGCAAAGCTGGCTGCAGTGGCCTGGGATCCAGGATGCTTGGGACCAGCACTGCACTACTCTGGTCGTGCTTGTCCTTGCTCACAGCGTCTGGAAGCCCTACTGCAAAGCTGCCAGGTGATTTGTACCCTGCTCCACGGGGCCATTGAGAGCATGAAGGCTGTGCCCCAGCCCATGGAGTCTGGGGTGAGTGTCCCCACAACATCTCTCCAAATGCTCCCTGTCTTCCTCCTTTTCTCCAATGCTCATTTCCACTGCCTGTTGCCCTTAATCACAGGAAGTTAGTCGGCTGCTACAGCAGGCACGGGTCCTGATGCAGCACGTGCTAGACTCACCCCGGCTAGCATGGCTACAGTGCCAGGGGAGTTTGGAGCTGGCATGGCTGAAGCAAGAGGTCCCAGAGGTGACCCTGAGCCCAGACTACAGGTAGATGCAAACTCAGATCCCAGATCTTGCCCCAGCCCACCATATTCCATGCCAAGAACTTAGCTGGCTGCTCAGAACCAGCCAGGATTGTGGTCCCAGGACAGGGTGGAGTGGAGCAAGGCATCTAACAAGAGCCCTACAACCATGTGCCTTGTACCAGGCCAGCAGTGGATGAAGTTGATGAGCTCTATGGCCGTGTAGATGGACTGCTGCACCAGCTGACCCTGCAGAGTAACCAGCGAGTGCAGGCACTAGAGTTGGTCCAGACTCTGGAGGCCCAGGAGGGCGGGCTGCACCAGGTGGGAACTATCTGCCCAGATGGGCCCTGCCTCTGATCTCAAGCATGACGTCCACCCCACAGCAGCATTTCTTTCCCTGCTTGTGCCCCTCCAGATTGAAGTATGGCTACAGCAGGTGGGCTGGCCAGCACTTGAGGAGCTAAGGGAGCCCTCCCTGGACATGCTGCTCCAGGCCCAAGGTCCTTTTCAGGAGCTGGACCAGGTTGCCCAGGTGAGTTCGGTTACTTGTTTATTTCCTAGGTATTGGATCACTTTGCCAGGGACTAAGAATGCAGCATGGGTGAAAGGAAATCTCTCCATTTCTTTCCTTGAATTTATAGTCCAGCAGAGAGCAATTGTAATCAAAGGTTGAAAGCCACATATGTGTGTTTGCAAATGGAGGCAAAAAGCTCTGGAAAGAAATAGCGCAGGTGGTTCTACCTGAGTTTATTAAAAAATACTTGACCCAGAAGGGGTATTGGTCTGGCTTTCTTGAGATCCTGATTTTTGAGATGAGAGCTGAAGGATAGGTTAACCAGGAGAAAGAGGGGTTGGGGTTAAGAGACATTCCCAGCTGAGGGAACAAAGAACATATGCAAAGGTTCTGTGGCAGAAAGGAGCATGGCTTGCCTGAGGAACCATAAGAAGGACAGTGAGGTTGAAAGGCAGTGCAGTAAAGGGAGGGAGAGTGAGGTAAAAGGAAGCTGGAAAAGTAGTCAGTGGCCAGATTGCTGGATCCTGTAGCTGTATAAAATTTAAGTGGAAAAGTCACATAATCAGATCCACATTCTAGAAGATGATTCATAGTTTCTGTTTAGATAGTGATTTGAAGGATGGACATATAGAGTCCACAGAGGCAATTGCAGTGGCCTAGTGGGAATGATGCTTTCTCTAGTCAGATGGTGGCAGAGGAGACTGATTTTAGAAATTTCTGGGATTTGATACATGGGGTAAGGAAGGAAGGGGCGCCTGGATGACACAGTTGGTTGAATGTCTGACTCTTGATTTTGGCTCAGGTCATGATCCCAGGGTTGTGGGATTGAGCCCCGCATTGTGTGGAGCCTGCTGGGGATTCTCTCTCTCTCCTTTCACCTCCCTTCCATGCTTGCGCATGTGTGCTATCTCTTTCTCAAATAAAATTTTTTTTTTAAAAAAAGGAGGGGAAGGTTGCAGGGGTGAGTAGAGTTCCCTCCTGAGAGAAGGACCAGGAGACAAGGGCCTTCTGAGGCAAGGGGATTCATCAATCCAGTCTTGGGTGTGCTTTGGAGATGACCATGAGGGTCTGAGACCCATGGGGATTGGCCTGGAACTCAGAAGAGAGACCTAGGTGTAGAGGGTCACTTGGTAGATGTGGGTGTGTGGGTGACATTTGACGGTCACATAGGATTGCCTGAGGGGAGAGAGTGTGGACTGTGTTCAGGACAGCCACTGTTGAATGGCTCAGATGAGGGATGGGGAACAGGAGGAGAGTAGGGTGAGTGGGGAGGGGTTGGGGAACTGGAAAAGAGGATTAGAGGCTGCTGAGCAATGGTCAGATGAGGCCTAAGAATTGCTGGGGATGGAGGTGGCAGTGAGGTTGCACTAGGCTGATGAGGTGAAGAAGCAATGATACCTGATACCGAGGCGAACGATTCCTCTAGGAAGTTTGGGTGTGTAGAGAGGCTCAGAGACAGAGGAGAGTGGGTGGGGTGTGTGGTGTGGGGGGAAGGTCTTCAGTCACAAGAGAGACTTTGATAATGACGTGTAGATGTCTGTGGAAAAGACTGTTCATGGCGTAGGTCTGCTAATCCCAGTCTCTTTCTCTAGGAGCAGGTCAGGCGAGGGGAGAAATTTCTGCAGCCACTGGCTGGCTGGGAGGCTGCTGAACTGGGCCCTGTTGGGGCCCGCTTTCTGGCCCTGCAAGCCCAGCTGAGCGACTTCTCTAGGGCTTTGGCCAAGCGGCGGCAGCGGCTGGCAGATGCTGAGAGGCTGTTGCATTTTTTCAAGCAGGTGGGTGAGGTGTCCTGTTCCTGGCTCTAGGTGGTCAGTGGGGATGGAGGAGTGGCTTCTTAGCCTTACCGCAGCCTGAGCTCTTTCAGGACATCTTGCCTCCTCTCTCCTTGTCTTTGGTCTGACCCCAAAATTCAACCAATTGGGGTACGGCCTGAGCCATCATCCTGTGGGGCCGGGAGAGTGGGTGGAGGAGAAGGCCCAATGGTCTTGGTGGGCTCCACCTTCAGTGGCTCTCTGGCCTTGGTGTTACAGGCCTCGACATGGGCTGAGGAGGGGCAGCGGGTGTTGGCACAGCTGGAGCAGGAGTGCCCAGGGGTCGTGCTACAACGGCTGCAGCTGCATTGGACCGAGCACCCTGACTTGCCTCCTGCCCACTTCCGAAAGATGTGGGCTCTGGCCACAGGGTTGGGCTCCGAGGGCATCCGCCAGGAATGCCGCTGGGCCTGGGCACGCTGCCAGGACACCTGGCTGGCCCTGGACCAGAAACTAGAGGCTGCACTGAAGCCACCACTGACGACAACCACGACGGGCAGCACAGCTAGTCTGTGTGTCAGCCGTGTCCCTGCTGCATCTGCCACCCCTCCCCTGAGGAAGGCATATAGCCTTGATCAGAATCTGGGGCACAGTCTCCGAGAGCTTACTCACCACTGCCACCGTGCGGCCATTGTGGCTGCTTCCCACGGACCAGAGGCTGGAGGTGGTGCCCAGCCAGGGTCATCCCCTACCATGCCTCCACCAGGCAGCTCTAACCCCAGGAGCCCCAACAGGTACAGGCAGTGTGCAGGGCAGGGAGGGCAGTGGCAGGAGAGACGTCTTGAATCCTGACTCCACCTGTCTGGTAGGCTCCAGCTGGTGTTGGCAGAGATGGTGGCTACAGAGCGGGAGTATGTCCGTGCTCTTGACTACACCATGGAGAACTACTTCCCTGAGCTGGACCGCCCTGATGTGCCCCAGGGCCTCCGTGGCCAGCGTGCCCACCTCTTTGGCAACCTGGAGAAGCTGCGGGACTTCCATTTTCATTTCTTCCTGCGTGAACTGGAGGCCTGTACCCAGCACCCATCCCGGGTTGCCTATGCATTCCTGCGCCATGTAAGCCCACAGGCCACATGGCCCCTACCTGATTCTGCCACACTTGATAAGGAGCTCTTGGGTAGATGCTTGGTGCCAGGCTCTGTGCTGGGTATAGCTGTGAGCAAGACCAGCAAGGTCCCTGCCCCTCTAGGTAGTCACGTTTAGTAGAAAAGGAGACATAAAAGTAAAAAAAGGTAATTCTAGATTATAGTTTGGGTCAGGAACAAAATAATCAGGATACATACATGATCGTGATTTAGCAGTGGGGCCAGGGGGTGGTGCAGTTAGAGGCCTCTTTGAGGGGCAGGACAGGGGAAGGGCTGGACTCAGAGTGTTCCATCCAGAGGAAAGATTAAGTGTAAAGCTTTGGGGCAGGGAAGAGGCTCAGTGGTCAAAGAAGAGACAGGTCAAAGAGGCTGAGTGTAGTGAACAAGAGAAGGAGTTGTCTAAGGTGAGGAAGCCCAGAGTGGTGTTCAAGGGCAGTGAGAGGAGCAAAGGCCCCGTGGGCAAGCCCCATTCTGCACAGTGCCTGTTCTTTCCAGGTTGCCTCATTCAAAGCCAGGCAGACAGGGATCCGCAGTTCCCTGGGAACTGTTGGTTAGCATTTTGGTCCTCTCAGGGTGAGGGTACCTGGCCCCCTTGAACCTGGGTTGATCTGTGTCTCCTCACAGAGGTTGCAGTTTGGGATGTATGCACTCTACAGCAAGAATAAACCTCGCTCTGATGCTCTGATGACCAGCTTTGGTCATGCCTTCTTCAAGGTAGATGAGCCTGAGATTAGGGGAGGAGGGGATGGAGGAAGTACCCTGAAGCCACCTGATGGTCTCCCACCCACCTGGCAGGATAAGCAGCAAGCACTGGGGGACCACCTGGACTTGGCCTCCTACCTCCTGAAGCCCATCCAGCGCATGAGCAAGTATGCGTTGATGCTGCAGGAACTGGCCAGGGCCTGCGGGGGTGCCGTGCAGGAGCTGAGCGCCCTGCGGGCCGCCCAGAGCCTTGTGCGCTTCCAGCTGCGACATGGCAACGACCTGCTAGCCATGGACGCCATCCAGGGCTGTGATGTGAGTCATGCCAGGTCGTGGTGGGCAGGTGCAGTGGGTGTGAAGGGAGGAGGGCAGGAAAGGCTGGGCACTCACTGGGCCCCAGCTTGGCAGGTTAACCTCAAGGAACAGGGTCAGCTGGTGCGACAGGATGAGTTCATGGTACGCACTGGGCGCCGTAAGTCCTTGCGCCGTGTTTTCCTCTTTGAGGAGCTACTGCTCTTCAGCAAGCCTCGCCGAGGACCCACGGGCATTGACACATATACCTACAAGCGTTCCTTCAAGGTAGGCCCACTGCACCCCTCCTATGGTCCCTGCCTCACCCTCACCCCCTCTGACCTCACCAAGCCCCTCTCCTGGCCACACAGATGGCAGACCTAGGCCTCACTGAGTGCTGTGGGGATAACAACCTGCGCTTTGAGATCTGGTTCCGCCGTCGCAAGGCCAAGGACACCTTTGTGCTGCAGGCTGCCAGCTTGGACACCAAGCAGACTTGGACAGCTGACATTTCTCGTCTGCTCTGGAGGCAGGCTATCCACAACAAGGGTGGGTCCCTGCCCCTACTTTATCCAATGGTCCCCTCCCTGGAGAGCTTATGTCCCACAGGGCCCCAGACAGGGCCTAGGAACCGGGAAATGTTTGGGAGCAGGGAGGTCCAATAGCAGCAGCCAGAGTGTAAGGAAAGGAAGTTCAAAGTCAGGCAGTCCTGTTGTCACTATCCCTGACTATGGACAGTGTTAACCTGGTTAACCGTGCCCCCAGGATTGTGGGGAGGAGAGCATGGCACCAGAAAGGCTCAGTGCATAGGATGGCTAATGTGCTGGGCATGGATGTACAAGAAGGACTTACTCAAGGGGGTGGTAGACAGAGGCCCGAGGACAAGGCTGATGTCCAGAGAGGCCCTACCTATACTCCCTCTCCCCGCAGAGGTGCGCATGGCTGAGATGATGTCCATGGGTGTGGGGAACAAGGCCTTTCAGGACATCACCCCCAGCGAGGAAGCTATCAACGACCGCACTGTCAACTATGTCCTGAAGTGCCGAGGTAGCAGGCAGGCTACAGGGGGGTGCGGGTGAGGAAGGCTGAATGGGAGGTAACATGGACTCCTGTCAGCTCTTGCCTGTGCTCCCTTCAGGACCTTGGCCCAGGTGGGTTCTGCCCTGTCCCAGTCTGACCCTCTCTCTTACACAGAAGTTCGCTCTCGGGCCTCTATTGCTGTAGCACCGTTTGACTATGAGAGCCCCTATCTGGGAACCTCGAGCTCCCTTCCTGGAGACCCTGCCTCTTGCTCTATATTGGGATCCCTCAACCTACATCTGTACAGAGACCCGGCGCTTCTGGGACTCCGCTGGCCCCTGTATTCTACCAGCTTCCCAGAGGAAGCAGCGCTGGAAGCTGAAGTGGAGCTGGGCAGCCAGCTGTCTTTGAGTAGGTCTGGGCTTAACCGGAGGCAAGAGGGCATTGCTTAGGGTCTGGCCCTTCCCTGCCGACAGCTTACCTTCCTCCTCCCCAGCTCCTGACGACTCAGAGGTCTCATCCCAGTGCCCATCAGCCAGTGGATCCAGTGGTTCTGACAGCAGCTATATGTCAGGGCAGGCCCTGGGCAGGGGTCTTGAGGACTTTTCCTATGTAAGTATCATTTTGTCCTCTTTCCCCAGCCCAAGCCTATGCCTGCCTTTCCTTTAGGAGGAAATGGGGGTGTGTGGGATAGGGCCATACCCCAGGTGGGCCATCCACCTGGACCTTCAGTTGAGGAAAATGACAGTCATACCTAGCTTGTCAACTACAGGTCTGAGCCTGGGCTGGAAGGCAGGCAGTGGACCCATCACCTGGAGGTCCAAGAAATATCACCTCTCTCAGGATCTGCTATGACCCGAATGTGGCTGGTACCTGGGCCACCTCCAGCTCACATGCACTGCGCTGTTGACTACTCCTTTCTGATGTCTGTGCCCATTGGCAGGCTGGCAGGGACTTCGCTTAGGGAGCCTGGCTGCAAGGCCTGAATGAGTGCCCTGATCCTGAGCCTCTGGCCCCATGTCCCCTTTTATTCCCTCTCTGGCTTTTACCTGTTACACGTTAGGATTAGGCTAGAGCAGAAGGTATGGGTTTCCATGCTCTAGGCGGGTGGGGTACCAAGTAGAGCAGTGACTGGACAGTGACTGGACTGCCTCACCCCTCAGAGGAACCTAGGTGGTTTCCCAGCAGTTGCTTCCCAATCCCTGGTCTCAAAGCCAAGCTTCTCAAGCGTAGGGGCAAGCCCACCTCTATTGTAGCCTTAACTCTTAACTGCCTTGGTTGCCCAAACCCAGCCCTTCTTTCCTGGGTCACTTTGGTTATATTTTTTCAACACCTTTTGAAGAGCTTTCAATTAGAGCTGTTCTCTAAAATTATTTCACTTGTTGGTCTTTGGTGTCTCAGAGAGAGAGTCCAGGCCCTTGACTCATTACTCTTTATTTATAATAAAAATAGACTGACATACTTTCATATGTGCACATGCATTCTTTAAATGAGCCTTGGCAGATGGGGGTATTGTGAGGGCAGCATCTCTGGTCACCCTAGCTCTCTTGTAAGTACTTGCCCAGGATAGAGTAAGAGACAGACCTAGACAGGCCCCTCTGGATGAGCAGGTCCATGCAGCGGCCATATTTCCTGGCGAAAGGCAGTGTGAGCTAGAAGGAAAGGCCCATCTTATCCCTTACTTCCTGGCTGGTTGCCTACTGTAGCTGGGTGGGCGGGGTCCTCCCCATCTGGGCAGGGGCAGGGGTAGGGCAAGGTCTATTTTTGGGGACCTTTGATTCTTTGGGCTCAGTTCTGCCCAGAGGCATCTCACAAGCTTGTGGCTATGAATGGCTACCAGAATGACCAGAGGGTCAAAAATGTACATTTCCGGCCACTGGTTTTCCACTTTTCTAGCTGCAAATGCTGACATTACTTTTCTAATCAATAGACTGGCCAGAGACCTAATAGTAACTGGGAACTAGGGTTTTAGGGTGAAAAGTATTATAATAATGTACTTGATTACAAAAAATACCAGATTAATGAGAAATTAACTAAGTCTTCATCAGCTACAATATTAAAATGAAAACTTCAAACCCTAAAGTTATTTTAAGGAATCAAAAAACAAAAATAAAAAAAACCTCGATTATTCCTTCGACCTCATTGAACCTTTTTTTTTTTTTTCTGGTGAAGAATGCTTTAAAGCAATTTATATATGAAAGGAATGTGTGAAAGTGGTGATATGGCTAAGTAGGTGAAGTTGGTATTAGTGGTCAGAAAGGTCTGACTCTAAATAGTTTCTCAGATTTCAACACCCCAAAAGCTTGAGCTCATGTGATGTGCTTCCCAAGCACGGCTGGGATGTTAGTGATAAAGGCAAAATTGGTACCATTGGAGGAAAACTTAAAAAAAACCAGTGGCCCAAATACTGCTTTTTGATCACTCTGGACTAATTTCAGCCATTGTTTTTCCCTCCTTGGGACCAGGGACCAGATGTCTAGCTGCCTGCCTTGCCTTCTGGGCAGTGCTGGCCCAGAAGCAAGACAGTGTCCATTTGAGGTGTCCACAGGGTCATCTTTCCCAGTGGGGTACAAGTGGCCCTCACCTCCACCCAGCTGTACAGGCGTTCCTGGGTGTGCCGGTCATCCTTGAAGCCGGTGATGGTCAGCAAATCCACCACAAACTGCTTGGGGCTGATGTGCAGGGTCTGTCAGGAGAGCCCCTGGTCAGGCAGGGCTGGAAGCCGCTGCCTGACACACATTTATTTCCTGCCTTTTAGAGTGGGATGCAGACCAGGGGCTTCCCTGGGTCTGCAGGAGCTGCAGGGATCGGAGGCCACGATTATCCCAAGCTACCTCTCAGTGAAGTCTTGGTCCATATGACACTGAACCTGTCTTCCTATCCCTGCTCTTCTTGCCACCCTTGTGTCCCTGACCTATTCCCATTGGCATGCTTCCAGTTGCCTGGCACCACTTATGGGGACAAGGGGACGGATAGAGAAAGAGCAAGGTCTGGGCCTGTCACACATACCCATAGCCGGTTGGTCAGGGAGACCACCTTAGCTGTCATGGCTTTGGGGTCCTTTTGCCTGATGGAATCCAGGATGATGTCAGTCAGGAAACGGTGACATTTTTGTGCATAAAACATCTCTTCCCAGGATAGAGAGAAACTGAGGAAAGTCACTTCTGTGGAGGAAAGAGTGGATATGGACACAACTGTTGTGGCTAAGGCCTTAGAGCCAACCTGGAGTAAGGAGAGAGGTGTAGGGCTCCTGAGGGAAAACTGTTTTTCTGAAGCACCCTGACTGGGGGCTCAGGCATCTCCACAGGGAAGTGCAGGGCCAGGTATGGCTCCAGAGTCTCACCTCTGGGCTGGGGGCTGGCTGTAGGCGGCGTATGCCTGAGGTTGTCCATCTGTGTGGTGTAGACGATGCTGTCCTCAAAGAACATGCAGGAGCCATCACTGCCCACCACAGGGGGGTGGGTCACTTTGAGGATGACCCCTGCGCTGTCCACCTCACTGGCCTCAGGCAAAGGCTGCTCAGGGCCAGGAATTTCTGTGAAAAATGACATGGGGTGGGAGTTCTGTTTAAACCAATTCAGAGCCCAAGCAGGGACGGGACCAGCACAGTGAGTCACCCCAACCTTCTGGCTGCAGCTTCTCAGCAGTGACACCCTCTGCTGACAGGTACCTGTCCTGGCTCTCCTCTCTCCATTATCCTAGAAGCATTGTAAGTCCAATCCTACGTTTCAGAACTCCAAGGAACTTTCCAAATTCCTCTTGAACTAAGGCTGGTGTCAACTAGAGCTGATAATACCTTAGTTGGGGGACTAGATATCATGGAAAACTGTAAAATGAGAGGAGTTTTTTGGGTGAGCTTTTGATGCATGTCTACTCTGAAGAGTATGTTTGACAGGCCAACTCAGGACTCACAGGCAGGGCCCAAGAAGGCCCCTCCAAGCAGGGCCTAAACCTTTGAAAGGGAAATCAACAGAATACTGTAGAAAGAATTTGAGGGAGCAGAGGAAACAGCCCAGTATGACAGGTCTCAGCAAACCCCTCTGGGTTGTCTCCACACTGTCCCATCACACACAATACACCTCCCTCTGTGGCTCCTTCTCCTGTCCATCCCACCCCAGGAATCACCCACTCCCCCGCAGTCACACAAGCCAGAAACCTGGCCCCTCTTTGGCCAGATCCTTCCCCACTTCCTCCCCCAACTGCCTAGCCTGTTTGACTTAGAATGACCTTATTCTAATATTTCTGCTTCTGCTGCTGTATTTCCTCTATTCCTGGAGCAACCTTCTGAATGCACACCTGACTTCTTGCTGTTGTTTAAAATGATTCAGTGGCTGCCTACACCCCTTAGGATCAGAACAATGTAGCAGGTCCTGAACTTGGCTCACAAGACCTGTCCTGATGAATTATGTGTTCAGCTCTATTTCTCATCACTTTCACACATGAAGCCTGGCCTCCGACTAGACCAAGGACCTGTTTTCCCCAAGCACCTGAGACTTCTTCCTTCCCCTGCTCACTTCTCAGCCCATAGCCTCCTTTGTGCTCCTATTATTTCATAGATACCCTCTTCCTATGTGCTTCATGCAGACTCTTAGCTCACAAGCCATGCCAGTGTGCTGGTCATCTCTATACTGCTTAGCAGAGCTGTGAACAGAGGGTTCCAGCCCCACTTCGTCATTAATTCATTCTGTGGCCTTGACCAAGTTTTGCCCTTTTTTTTAAAAAAAATTTTTTAAAACATTTTAATTTTTGAGAGAAAGAGACAGAGCATGAGCAGGGAAGGGGCAGAGAGAGAGAGGGAGACACAGAATCTGNCATTTGCACATAGGCAGGGGAGGGGCAGAGAGAAGGGGACAGAGGATCTGAAGCAGGCTCTCTGTTCATACTCATGAACCATGAGATCATGACCTAAGTCGAAGTTGGATGCTTAACTGATGGAGCCACCTAGGTGTCCCTGCCCTCTCAGTTTTATCAAGGATAGGAGAGGACTCACCTTTCTCCCTTGGCTTCTGCTTGCCCCAGTCCTTCAGGGTGACGGCTTTTTTCACAGGGAAATATGGCTTAAAGGTTGGCTCTGGCCCCTTGTCTTTGGCTCCAGCTCCAGCCCCTGCCTGCAGATCCAGGTCCTTCTCGGAGCCTGTGGAATGGCTTTTCCAGGAAGCTGAGGTGCTGGGCTGGGAAGCAGCCTCACTTCCCGAAGGGAGCTGCAGAGTAGCTTCTTCCATGAAGCTGCTCCGGGGAACTGGCACTGGCTGGAATTCCCACTGTTTGCTATTGGCCATGTCCCATTCCCTCACCAGGGAGATGAGTTTCTGCATGGGAGTGACAGGAGGGTCTTTGGTTTCAGGTTTTTGTGTGAGGCTGACTGTACTGCATTTCTTCTTGGGAGGACTCTCAGGGTGGGCCCCCCAGTATTTGGGGTTGGCACATAGGCCAGGACAGTGGGAGTATGTGCTGGGATTGCCCGCCCTCTTGGCACCTCGGCAAAGGGACACCTGGATGGTTTGGGAGTACTGCTCAGCCTCCTCTGTTTGGCTGGATCTGGTCAAGGTCCCCTTGGCCTTATTCCATGAAGTCCTGTCACTGCAGTCTTGGAAGTCCATGGGCATGCAGGCTGTGGTCTGAACAGGGAGGACACAGCAGCTCTGAGAATGTTGTGCTTCCACATTGAAGCCTCACCCAAGACCTAATAATGTGGGCTTCTAAGACTTCATTTGCTCATCTAAATCAATCCTGTCCTCCACACAGATCAGCTGTTTGCTTTGCTCAGCCTGAGTAGGGGTAGTGCCAGCCCAGGGGCCTCTCATACTCCACAGGAGCATATTATCAGCATCCTAGACCATGAGTGGCATACACTTCCCTGTGCCTCTTTCAGAGTTCAGACACCAATTACCATGCTAGGAATCCATGTAGGCCTTGGTCTTTAATTTTGCCATGCCCCTCAATAGTAGAGCCTCCCCCTCAAGCCTGTGGTGATTCTCTGAGGACAACACCAAACCAAAGAAGGTTGGGACTTACTTCTTTGGCATCCCTACTGAACTCTACCAGTGACCCTGGCCCTTCTGTCATCACACGCAGCCTCCTGATGGGAAAAGCTTCTTCATTTTCAGATTCTTTTTCCTGCGTCCATGACCTGCAGGCTCCAAGAGGGAGTCAGTGACCAGTCGGTCACGTCTGCCGTTAAGCAAATTAGCTCTAGACAGCGACAGTGAAGGGCTCTTAAAGGCTTTCATTTAGGTCACTGGCCATTCCTGGGTCTGCTCCACCCACTCTGCCCAAAGGAGAACAGGGAGATGGGACTTAGGATTCTCAAGAATACTATAAAGGTCCAAACTCCAGAACATGTTGTCCAGAGCAAAGTTTCCTTACTTGTATGCCTCACATTGGGCAAGGGCTTCTGAGAGGGATGGGATGTGGTATTCCTCAACCTCCTGGCAGAAGAGGGGCCATTCCCTGCAAATGACAAGATCTCATCAGGCTGGGCAGCTGGGATAAGAGTGTGCATAGAGGCACAGCCTTCAGAACTGCTGCCTTGAACAGCAATTTACATATTGGAAATAAAATAACCTTCTCCCTGAAGGCTGCAAACTCAAGATTTTTCTATTGTAGAAGGAAGGAGTTTCATCACATGATTTCCTTCCATTTATCACTTACTTAAATTCAGATGGCAAAAACAGTTTTCCAAGTCTCAGGAAGTTGAGAATGTGTCGGAACATTTGGCCATCCCCATGGATCAGTAGAGTCTGTCCGTATGTGATCCAGTATACTCTCTGAGGGTTGGACAGAAGTTCTGGATACTGCAAGGGGTTGTACACCAGACCTTGTTAGTCTGTTAGTTAAAGGGCTTGGTCTTTAGTAAGGGGCAGGTCAATCTTCTTTTACTTCATTCTCTTGACCTTCCTAGGCTTTGGGATTTCCAGCTCCCTGTCTTGTTATATAAGGAGCAGTTGTGGGGAGAAGAGCATCCAGGGACAAGAACAACCCTGTTTCAAGTTTCTCTGGCCCCTAAACCACCCTCTTAAGTCATTTGTAGCCCTACCGTGTCTTGCTCAGTCTAGCTAGGCCCCTCAGACTGGTCTCTTCCCTACCCAAACTCCTGAGGGCCTTTGTAGCATCCTACTCATAAAGTAAGTGAACTTTGGGCCATTGGCAGGGGTAGTTCTTATTCTAAGCAGGTGCTAAAGGCTGTGTGAGGGTCAGGTGACAGATTCTAAAGCAGCTCAGCCACAGAAGCCAAAAGGAAAGGATGATAGCTCTGGGGCCATCATACCTTCAGCAAGGTCTGCAGGGTGGTTGCATACCAATGGCTTCCAACATAAACTTTGATGATCTGTTGGGGGGAATACACAGTGATTTCTGCCATCCACTCCTCATCTAAGGAAACCAATAAGAAGGAACGTTATCACATGGCCAGAAGGGAAATTAGGGCATTTTATTTAATAATGCATGTTAAGACTCAATATCTTCAGTCATGTTGTGTTGCCTCCTCTGAGAAGCAGCAGAAATAGAAATCCCTGACACCAATCTTCTCTCAGGCCTTCCCTGCAGCTCACCTTACAGTTTCCTGGGTGGTGAAGTGGGTTTGGAATGGCAGCTTGGAGGGTCAGCTGACTCTGGGGATGGGACGGTAAGTCCTCTAAAATCCCAATCCCAAGGGCATTGGTGCTCTTCCCCCGACCCACCTCTCTCAAGAAAGCTGGACTGATGTTCCTGTCTACCTACATTGCCAACTGTCTCTGGTTTCTGGCTGGGTGTGTCCTTGGTGTATAACTCTTCATGTGGAGGGAAGTCCCCCTGATTCTCTGTGCTTATGGTTTGGCTAATGTCACACTGCCAGCACTAATCAAATCACTGTCAGTGGTATAGAGACCAAGCTTCTAGGCATGTCTGGAGAATGGGGCTTTATTTTGGGAAGATGAATCCATGACCCTTTTCCTGGGAGAGACTAGACTTAGGCTTTGTTCCGATGTTTGGGAACTAGTTTCTAATGAGCTTTGTAATGAGTAAAGGGTATAGGTTATACAACCAAGAAGAGGTGTATCAGTAGATTGTGAGCTCCATGAAGATAAGGACTGGGTCTGTTTTGCTTGCTTCTGTACTCCTAATGTCTCCTTCTTTCCTGGTATATGGTAGGTGCTCAGTAAATGTTGAGTGTTGCTGAATTATAGAATACAGTGGAAACTTAACTTAAAAACTTTTTGTTAATAGTTATAGGCAGCTGGTGAAAACAACATTGGTTTTGGATCCAGATTCAAATTCCAGCTTGATCACTAGCTCACTGAATAATTTGAAGCTCCCTGAGCCTCTGCTTCCATTCTGTTAAATGGACCCAGGAACTGTTCCTCCTTAGATGGCTGTGAGGATCAAATGAGCATAACATGTCAGCTCTCAAAGACCCATGTGGTCCCCTAATGAGGTCAGTCTGTACTACTTGAGGCTACTCATGGGCTTGAGGTGAGGAAGAGTAACTTAACATGAATTTTCCCTCTAGGAAACCTACAAATTTTGGATTTCCTCTCCTCTTCTATCTACAATTCCTCACTGTGGCCAGCCTCAACTTTCATTTTTGATACCCAAGCTCTCTTCTAATGCTAAATTCAAAAAAAGAAGCTTCCTCATTTACTGAGCACATCCACGGGTGCCACACTCTTCGGCTCCAGATGAGTCTTCAGGGCTACTTTCATTGGCTCATAGGTGATATCCCTTTTGTCCAGGAAGGCACAGAGCTCGTACACCTCGGATATAGTCTCAGTCAGGGGCAGCCGACAAGTCCCTAGCCAGTTCCTGCCCAGAGGAAAGGCCTGTTAGAAAGAATTTCAGCACTGCACCCCAAGAGAGTCCAGCTTGCCAACTTTTCATGCCTAGAATATCTTGTCCCTAACACTGGCTCAAACCTGTGGCTACTAACCTCATTTCCTTGATTTAACCAGAAATCTGGTGATGTAGGAGAATGAGCTTGGACGCACAGACTCACCATTTGGAGCTGAGCTTGACCTACTTCAGCAAAGCCCTCTAAATCAACTAACTGTAAGCTTCTAGGCTCTGCCTGAAGTTCCAGAAGCCAGGCCAGGGACCACCCACTCCCATTCTGCCCCCTTAAGTATCTTTCCATGACATCTCAGTGACTGTGGCAGCCTGACATAGTCTGGGAAGATTATTAATACCCTGTGTGCCCAGGAAAGAGGCTGGGGGTCTGAACATCAACTCCTGCCTCCAAAGGCACTTGTCTTTTCCCTCTGTGACATCAGGGATGGGACATCTCTGGGAGAGATGGATGGTTAGGGCCACAAAGGCCCAAATGGCTCAGAGTTGGCTAACCTCCTCAGGGGCTCAGGAAAACCCACTTCTACATTTAGTTTTGGTACCAGTATATTTTGTGATCCTAAGAAAGTTAATTGCTCCACTCTAAACATCATTTTACTTTTCTATAAAACAGGATTAGAATCCATTCTTCTGCACTAATGGGGACATTATAACCTTCTCCCCTGAGGCACAGGCCAGGTATCACCTCTTTTGGGAAGCCTGCCTTGCTTTTCTTCTGGAGCTCACCCCCAGCTCTGGCATTTCTGTGTGTCTAGCAAGCCTCCCAAGATTTGCAGAGAGGACCTGTGTAGGAAGGTTTGCATGACAGGGGAAATATCTAGCAACCTAAGGGGTGTGACTGTGACCTGGTCATCTCAGCCCTAGCACAGGGCTGAGAATAGCAGTGGATCGCAGAAAACAGAAATATGAAACAGTCTGAAGCCTTTGAACCTTGGGAACCCTTATGCCTTTGGAACCAGTCCTCTCCTGTAAGGCCTGAGTTTAGTGGTGGTAGTGAGAGTAGCTAAAATGATGGGTTTGCCCCCAAGGACATTACTTTCCTCTGACTCATAGGCAGGGCCCCAGGTTGTTTCCTGGAGAAAGGCAAAGACCAGCCTGAGTGGAACTGGGCTATTCACTGAGGAGGGCCTTACCTGACATGCTGAAAGAGAACCCCATTCCCTGTGATGTACAGTCTACTTCCATCCAGCGTGCTTTCGATGCGGAGCTGTCCCAGTGCAGAGTCTGGGTACTTGACAAGCAGACCCAGGGCCATCATGTACAACGGCTTCACAGACTCCAGGCCTGCTGCACGGCCTCCCTTCCCAGGGCTTGGAGGAGGACAGGAGGTCCGGGAACAGCCACCTGTGCTGGCGAGAATGGGGTGACTCCTAGACCCCTCACAGTAATGACTCTATTGGAAGCTTTGGGTCTTGCTTCCTACTGCTGCCTTGAATTAGTACTAAAGAAGCTGAGAGAAAGCTTATTTGCTTGCATAGCCAAATCTGGATCCCCTCAAAATCTGTATAATTTTAGGATCCTCAGGTTTAGAGGCCAAAGCTATTTGTTGGGAGGTAGGGTTGGGCAGGGGATTAATTTGCTGAATCATTAACATTTGAATTTCAGAAACTTCAGTACAGCAACCATTTGGCCCCATCCTCAGCAGGAATCTTCCTTAGTTCCAAGCTCTGCTTTAATTATCATCCATGGGGAAGGCAACCCCATAGCACAGACCCTGATGTGCATTACAGGCTTCTCAGATTCACAGCTCCTACGCTCCTGGGCAGAATGTTCCCCAGAGACATGTGTGTGTTACTTTCAGATTGGTTATTTGGGTCACTGGTTCATGGGCAGGACCTTGTTCTCCTGAAGTAGGCACAATGCACAGTCTATAAAATCCTGTCCCGGGGCAACAATGGGTCAGCAGGCAAGGTGCTCAGTGATTTTCATGGATCATACAAGAGGGGTCATGCCATCCTTATCACAGATGAAGAAACTATCCTGAGAGGCTAATTAAGTACCTTGCCCCAAACTGTAAAGCTAGGTGGGGCAGAGCTGGGACTTGAGGGCAGCTTTGTCCATCTCCAAGGCTACTGGAGCCATTTCCCTTAGTTATGGTGCTTTTCAAAAGACAAAAACCACACTTTGTATTTGGGGGCTGCTGCATGACAAACATGCTTTCCCTCCATCTTCACATAGCTCTTGTGGAACAGATACCACTACTCAACTCTCAATGACCCATGTTCTCTGAGAAATAGAAGTCCTTGAAGGAGGGATTTGCACTCACCCCATCTTAAGTAGATTGTAGACCCTGGAACAGGCTCCTGAGACCTGCTTCAGGATGCCCCTCGTCCCATTTTGCCTGGGAAGGAGGCTGGGAGAACTTTGAGTAAGTATTGAGCATATTAAGCACTCAAAGAGATAGCTTTCGAGATAGCTTCCTGAAGCATGTGAAGGAAAATGATCAGAAAAAAGAAGCCAAGGTGAAAGGTACTTGGGTTCAACTGAAGCACCAGCCTGCCCCACCCAGAGAAGCACACTTTGTGAGAACCAATGGAAAGGAGCCTGAGCTGCTGCAACCCATTCCCTATGAATTCGTGGCATGATAAATGTAAAATAATAATAATAATAATAAAAGATCTCAAGACTGTTAAAAAGAAAAAAGAAAAAAAAAAAAAGTGTCAGGAGCAGGCAGCGACAGGCACAACAGCCAGAGGTTTGAAGTAGGGAAACAAGGGAATTTGGGGATGGGTAAGATAACTGAAGCACTAATAGAAAATTTGCCTGAGTTTCCCATGCCCTCCAGCAATGCCTGGAAGAGGAAGGATGGCAGAGGCAGTCAGGTGCTGCAAGTTCCCAGTTCCCCACCACTTCCACAAGCAGGGCAGACCTCTCCTACCCCTGGGAAGCTTGCCCTTGGGCCCAACCTCCCTCCCTAGGACATTCAGGTCTGGTTTCCCCACCCAGGCTGAGCTGAATGACCTACAGCTCAGTGGGAAGGCTGAGCAGACAGAGGACATACAAGGTTTCAGGCTGAAATTGTTGTCAGATTCTAAGTCAACCAAAACACCCGCTTCTCCCACCACCTCCCAAAGCCCAAAGTGGTTGGCTTTAACAGTTCAAGCCTCGACTGCCCTAGAATGTCAGGCAAGGGGCAAGATTCCCCTGGTGACATACCCATGTTCATCCGGTATAACCTTACAGCTTCAGTGAGCTCAGGGATTTCCAGAATTTCTACTTCTGCTTCTAACACATCTATGTTGGAGAAATTATCTGGTAGTAAAATCTTCTGTGAGCGTAGAAAATTCACTTGAAAAGCAAAGGGAAACAACATGAGATAAGGAGGTTATTTCTGATTTAACTGTAGCTCTAGGTTTTGGCAGGTTTGTGGTACTGCAACATATCCTAGGCTCTCCTTGTTCTGAAATAACTTCTAAACATACCTGGTTAGATTAGCTTTGAGTCTGTGGTTTCAAGGTGAAAGACTCCAAATTACTTTGTTTTCCTGTGACTGAGTCCATGGGTGTAGCCTCCCTTGGCCTGGCCTGGAGCTCGCAGGTGAGCATACTGGCCTTGAGACTTACCCTGTGAGTCTTGACCCAAGAGCAGGTCATTCCAAAAGAGTTGACTTGCCGCTTACAGAGGAAGGGCCCAGCTGAGCCTGGGCTGGCAGGTGGCACTTGCAGTTTGTCCCTGCCTGGATTGCAGTGTGGGAGGCAGAGATGAAGCCAACACTAACGTCCTGTGTGAATCAACTTGAAGATTCAGAAGCACATCACAGACAACTTTCCAGGTGACTATAAGTAGGAATAGCTAGGGTTCCAGGCATTTGGCCCCCACTACAACTTCGGTGTTTCCTGTCCTAGTCATCTAGGCGGCAGTAGTATCTTGGAATCAAAGAGCTCATTCAATTCACACCCTAACCAGAGCTTGTCCTAGGGTGGTGGGGAGAGGGAGGGTGGGGAGAGGCTCTTCTCTCTGTCCAGGGTTGAAGATCTCATCTCTCCTTAGGCCACTAGTTCAAGCAATTTTACAATGATTTGGCCATATTCCCTCCTTCCCTTTTATTCTGGGCTTAGTGGATATGAGAGCAGGTAGGGACCATTCTTTGAAACAAAGGAATAGGAACAGGAATAGGAAACCCTATTTTCTCATTTTATGGTGAGAGGAACTGAGGCAGGAGCTCAGGTAGATACATAAAGGCAAGCTAGAGAGTCGCTGACTTTGAAGCCCAGCTCAGAGCCTTGCCCTTAACACCAACTCCTGTGGCCTCTGATCACTGCAGGTACTTACCAGTGCCCCTTTACAGCCAGGCCTACCCAAATGAACAGGGAATAATATAGCCCTGAGGTTTGTGGGAGTCTAATGCTGAGAATCTGCTAGCCTTCCAGAAGGCTCTGTCCCGCCTCCACCATCTCAGCCCAGGGACGTTCCTGAGGCCTTCACTACAAAGCTGAGCCTCCATGGAGTGTGGAATAGGGAGTGGTGGATAGACCCTACCTATCAGCCCTCCACCCCCAGGACAAAGCATTCACCAATGAAGCGGAATTCACTGCACTCGCACTCGATTAGGGCCACAGTTTCAGCCAGCCACAGCAGATTGTCTTCAGTCACCAGGCTTGGATACTTGGCCACCAGGTCTAGGGGCAGAAAGCAGTAGTGCACTTCCTCTTCTGTGTCTAACAGTGGTGTGTCCATGAGCCCCAAAGGTGCCTTATCATGGAGGCCTGGAAGAGAATGTTCAGAGGGGTATCACCACCTCTCAGAGGCTAGGGCTCTCACTGATCCAAGGGTCCCAGAGGAAGATGGAGAGATCACCCCAGAGATAGACCCCACTAGGTGCCTACTTTCCCTTTCTCCCTTTCTCTCTCTCCCTCTCTCTCTCTCTCTCTCCCTGTGTCTCTCTCTCTGGATGTAACTCTAACGCCAAATGCAGGAGCATGGTGGGGAGCAGGACACAGAAATCTATTTTTTTATATAAGGAAGGGCAATAGGTATGTTGTAACATTTTGGTTTATGTACCCAAAGTCATTAAATTCATACTTGTTACCTGTCTGGTTCTTTCTTATTGATCAAACCAACTACTGTGACCCACAGCCAAAATAGATGCATTTGACTCTCTTGGAAGCTCAAAACCCATCAGCAGTCATGAATAGCTGTTCTCATGTCTCAGAGAGGCCAATCTATACTGCAAGGCATGCATCAGACAGTGATCATTTGGGGACATTCCTTGTGTGGTGGTTAGAGGTGACTTGAAAGGTTAGTGTTGTTCTCTATTAGGAGGGGGCAGAATGCAGCCCAGCCTTGCCCAAGTAAAACCACTATGGAGAGGAATGAATGTGGAAGAGGATGTTTAGTTCCAGTGGGTAAGCAGCCTTGAAAAAGGCATGTGCCAAGGTACGAGATCAAAGGAGATGATGGGGAGGTTAAGAAATCATCCAGAACTAGTTCAGAAATCAGAGTATTCTCTGTATGGAAGCTACTTCTGTTAGGGTGAAGAGAAGGAAAGCTGGTGTGGGCTATAGGAAGGATCAGCCTCTGGGTATACCTGTGAAGGCTGGGCTTTTTATAGGAAATTCTGAGGGTTTGCTGATACACTTCCATGTTCGCCAGTAGTTCAAAGATGCTCTCTCAGCAACAGGTATGTCTGCAGGCCGTACACGTAGGTGATGCTTCCCTTCCTTCAGATTATCTAGAGTCTGTTAGATACAGAAAATTACTACCTTGAAAATTCTAAGTCATATGACTACCAGTTCTAGGGCAAAGTACCAGAAAAAAATAGTATGTGAGTTACTTTGGTAAAGGGTTTTGAAATAAATTTAGTAAGTCACACATAAATATAAAGAGTTAGGTCTATAAGATGACATGCTGATATTCAAAATTTCAGTGACTATTTTATATTTTTAAACAATCTTTTTGGGTTATAATTTTATGCTGATTGATAGAAATTTATCTTACACAAGCTAAAGAGTAATTTATATTTAATCATTAAAAGCTTGAGATTTTCTATCATTTCATCTCAACAGTTTAAAAACCCTTTGGAACTGTTATAATTGCTGTGCTCTGCTTATTGGCTGTGTTCATCCTAATCCTGGAACATGATCTAAGCAGGGAATTGGAGGTGGCACAGGGTACCGCATTTTTCAAAGCCCTGTCACATATATTTGCTCATTTTCCCTGACATAGCTCTGTGAGATAGATGCGGTAAATGTCTCCATTTCCACTTTGCTGATGAGAAGTTGAGATTAAAGGATTTGTGACTTGCTCAAGTAGTCTTTCACGTCCAGAGCTTCTGAACTTGAAGGAGCAGGTGACTAGGGGTGGGCTGAGGCTGACGTGGAGCACCCCAGATAGGGAGGGATAAAGCTCAGAGCAAAAAGGGGCTCGTGCTCGTGCCGCCCTTCACTCAAGGACCTATTTTCCCTCAAAAGTCCTGTACAGGGGGCAGATTATCATATCAAGCCCATTTTTCCTGTCCCTACTCTAGAAGAAAATAGTATTTTTCCATCAAATATTGGAGATAGCTCGAAGAGTAGTCTTTAAAAGGCACCACATGACAACTTTCTCTAAGAGCCTCGAAATCAACAGATCACCTTAGGTTCAGTATGAAACTAATAAAAGAACCTGCTTCTAATCTAAACTACACAGGTGAAACTTGTGAAGCTGGTCATAGGAATTCTGAGCTTTGAGAAGGCCCTCTAGTGGCCGTACCTATAAACTACACTGACATAACTAAACTCTGAAAGGAGGGGACTAGAAGTGGGGGAATTCTTCCTCACTTTGTGTGGCTGGTGGACTTGTGGAAGGGTTGGAAAATGTAGGGGTTGTGGGAAGTGCTTTCCTGGGAGCACTGAATAATGGGAGGGAAGAACAGTGCATGTGTGACACCAAAAGGGAGTCTGTCATTCATTCATTTGAGAAATGCTTGTGTATCACCAGAGCCACAGATAACTGTGCCTGGACTCAAGGAGCTCTCAGCTTGAGGGAAAGCTGAGAAAAGACAAGAAAATTAACAATTTCCATATACTGAAATAAGAGCCAACATTGTTTTTGAAGTTTCAGGAGCTCTAGGAACCTAGGATTTCTTTCCACAGCATTGCAAGAAAATCTAGGCTTTCTTATCCCTTTTTGGTCAGGATTGCACACAACTTTAGCTTCTATGTGAAGCTGTCAGCTATCTTAAGGAGGGAAACTGGTGAGAGATGGGTTTCTGTATGAGGGAGTAGTTGGCCTCAGGCAAAGAGAAATAAAGTTGAGGTTCTAGGAAGGTGACAGACTGGAACAGTTTCTGCATCAGTGAATGAGCAGGATTGACTTAAAATGAGATGATATTAATATTAATAATTATTATTAATAATATGATTATAATATATAATGTGGTAGTATTTGTACTAAGAAAAGGGACAAAGAAAATAGTGACTTCACAGGAGTGACAGGAAAGAGTGGGAAGATGGTAGGTAGAGATATATACTGAGCCACCTGCCTCTGTGCCTTGATTGTAGCTTTAAGGTATATGGAGGTTGAGGGAGTGAGGAAGTTGAGTCTAGACCAGTAAACAAGAGCCAGAGAGTGAAGAGCTCTGTAAGTTGGGCTGAGGAGTTTGACATATCCCCTGGTTAAGTGAAGCCATTGAAGGATTTAAAGCAGGAACTGTGACTTGACTGATACTCACACTGTCTCCACTCAGTCAGCCAGCACACCCTATGACTCCATCCCCTGCTTTCTGCTCCACCCTCTTCTCCTTTCCCTTTCCCCAGTCCTGGTCCAGTCACCCCTGGGCCCTTTCCATACAGTGATCTTTCAAACATGCAAATGAGTCCAAACTACTCTGCATCTTAAAAAACTTCAGTGCTCCCCACTACCTGTGGGGCATCCAAATTCTTCTTAGCATTGTATGTGAGGTCCTTCACAATCAATGGAGGCAGCAGGTTATACACAACAAGCATAGGGCCTTGAACTCAGACAGACTGGGGTCTGAATCTTGCTTGGTCACTTAAGAGCTGTAACTTAAGAGCAGGCACTTTTTTTATTTTTTAAGATTTTATCTTTTAAGTAATCTCTATATCCAGTGTGGGGTTTGAACTCATAATCCCAAGATCAAGAGTCTCACACTTTACTGAGCCAGCCAGGCACCCTGCCTAGGCATTTTAAAATTGAACCCTCCTAAAGCCCCCCTCACACACACTAAGTAGGTTTTACTATTATCAGTCCATTTTAGCAAATGAGAAACAAAGACTCAAGAAGAGAATGAGTACTTAGTGCTCCAAGTAAGAGGAGATGCTAGGAATGGAAGCCAGGATTCTAGAGTCTGTTCTCTTAACTATTGCTCTTGACCAGCTGCCTCCCATCTGACACTTAACCTCTAGAAGCCTCAGGCTCCTCACAGGCAAAGTCGAGATAGTAAAATCTGGAAGATGTTGTTGTAAGGATTAAAGGAAATAATATAATGTTAATTTCCTTTTTTAAAAGTTTATTTTGAAGAGAGAGAGTGCAAGTAGGGGAGGGGGAGAGAGAGAATCCCAAGCAGGGTTTGTACTGTCAGCTCAAAGCTCGATGCAGGGCTCATACCCACAAACCACGAGATCGAGACCTGAGCCAAAGTCAGATGCTTAACTGACTGAGCCACCCAGGTGCCCCTAATTTCCTTCCTCTTAATAGTCAAGTCCTAAACTACCTTTCCAGCTTCATCTCCTACCATCCTTTCTGTCCACACTCCATCATCAGCAACACTAAACTCCACACAACTCCAAAGACACTACGTTCTATAATGACTCCTCAATTATATATACTCTCCAAACACTTATCTTCTCCCTTCTCTGCCTGAAAAGCATGGAGTCTCCCCTAGCTAGAGGGGGTCATCCTCCTTTGTTCCCATAAACCCTTATAACTTTATCTGGGTCTCTGTGGCTTGGATTCAGGCCCATTCTTTCAGGCTTTGGGAGGAAGGACTGACTTGGAAGCATCCCCAGCTCCTAGTCTAGAACCTGATGTATAGTAAATGCTCAACTCCTGCATTAAATGAAAGAATTCACATAAATGGAGAGCTAGGAGGCTGAGTCCTCTGGAAAGAAGAGCAAAATGAGACATGAGGGAGCCCAAAATGAGCTGGCAGAGAAGCAGACTACATTAACAAAAACTGAGTATCCAAAGATGCTGAGTATCCAAAACCATAGGAAAAGCCAACATAGGATTACACTGGGCAGTGCTCAGAGAGTTCAGAGGGCAGTGAAGACAGTGATTCCAAGTTGGGACCTAAAGTCCAGAGGGAAGATCTAAGGGGAAGAGGGACAAGGATGAAGGAGGAGGAGGAGACAGAATGACAGGAAGAAAAGTCTCAACTTGAGTCTGATTGGTGATGGATCAAAAGATGTTGGGTGAAGTAACAAGAAAAGAGAGTAAAACTAGGGAGAGCCTGCAAGAGACAGGCAGACCATTCGAAACCCATGCTAAGCTGATAGCATCAGAAGAACCTGAACTTGCCATTTATTTCACTTGCAGATTCAAATCCTGAAATTCTGTCCCAGTGGAGGAAACAACAGTGCCTTTGAACAACTCTATAATATTAGCCATTGTGGAAGGGATGTACTGGGGGAGGGAGATCCCTGTCTGGGAGAGCAACCTGTTGTTCTGGGCCTGGACACCCTTTTTGGAAGTGCTGTTTGGTACCCAGGTATACCCTGTGGGGTGGGTCAGTAATGACACTCCAACTAGCTTGAGAGATGTATTAGCTGAGGGGAGAATGATCTATTTTGTAGAAATGAAATCTCCATTTCTTGCTACTTCTGTAAATGTGAAGTGTGAGCTGTACCATTCTCTCCAAGAAAGGTATGTTTGAAAAACCTTAAGAAAAAACCATACAGGGGCACCTGGGTGGCTTAGTCGGTTAAGCGTCCGACTTTCGCTTAGGTCATGATCTCGCGGTTCATGGGTTCGAGCCCCGCGTCGGGCTCTGTGCTGACTGCCAGCTCAGAGCCTGGAGCCTGTTTCAGAGTCTGTGACTCCCTCTCTCTCTGACCCTCCCCTGCTCACGCTGTCTCTCTCTCTCTCTCTCCTAGAAATAAATAAAACATTAAAAAAATTTTTTTAAAAAGAAAAAAACATACAAATAAATCCCAAAAGATCACAATTCTTGCCAGTCAAGTCATGCTGCATGCACTAGGCCCAGGAGCCTTAACCAGGTTATTCTAAATTCTCTCAACCAACCCTTGCTCTGGCTTCTAGAAACACAAGGCCTTCTACTCGTGTGAAGCCCTTTGGGTGCTCTAAGAACCCAAAGAACACAGTCCCTAACCCCCTCACTCTGCTTTATTGTTCTTAGTAACACTTATTTATTTAACATCTGCTAGTCTTCCCTAGTAGATAAAACCTTCAATACCCTTATGATCTTGCCTGTTTTGTTCTCTGCTTTATTTGCAGCACCCACAACAGTGCCTGAGGAATCTCAATATATTATCATAGAATGAATGAAGTAAGAGATGAGTGAAGAGAATTTCAGAGAGCCTAGCTTCCAGCTGTTCTTTGGCTTTGTTGGCTGAAATTGTCACAGAGTATTTGGCAGGTCTTCTATGGACTTCAATTCCACTTCTGAATGGCCTGAATATTACTTCTATGACTTTTACTATTCACATGCTGTGACCTAGAAAGTTATTAGAGGGAGGATTTCTTTAGGGAAATATGGACCCAAATTCAGATGGCTAATTACTAGCACAAGGATAATTAATGTTACTTTTGGCCTAGATAGTAGTGAAAAAATATGTCAATCAGAAGCAATGCAAGATGAATGGCATGGGGGCGAGTGTGTATGTGTATAGGTATGGTTGCCAAAAGATGGCTGACGAATGCACTACTGGAAGCACTCTAGGACTTCATGGAGGTTTTCTAAAGGACAACCAGTGCTTAGAGATGCCTAATGTTCTGATGTGGGCTGTTGGAGGGAGCTTGGGGGAGCTTGCAACTGCCTTGTAAAAACAAGGAAGGCCAGCAATCAATCTGCAGCTCAAGGGAAGCAAGGTGAGTACAACAAAAGGATGTGGAGAATGGCTGCTATCAGCCAAAGAAATCAAATAAGACACAACTCTCAGCATCTCAAACCTGCCTCTCCACTGTCCTCACCCTGCAGAAGTAGATTCAGCCTTCATAGGCCATTCAGTGTTCTCTCAGTGGATGTTTATTAAACACCTGTTACAGGCTGGGCACTATGAGATACTAGAAATGCAAACATGAACAGAATACAGGCTAGTGAGGGAGAAAGACATATGAATACCTGGTCCAAATAGAATCAGCATTGATAAGTGACAGGAATTAACTCTGAGAGCAGAGCAGAGAGACAAAAACTCTGCCTGCAAGTGTCAGGCTAGGCTTCCCTTGGACCATATTTAGGGTAAATCTTAAAGGGAAAGCATTCTAGGAAGAAGGAACAGCAAGTAAAAAGGTGTGGAGAGAAGGTGTTCGGGTGCTTAGGGACATGACTGGACTTCAAAGTGTTGTGTGTGAGTGCCCACACATGCATGTAGGTGTGGGTATGTGTTGGGCTATGAGCCAAGGCAAGCAGTTGCCAGGTCAAGGGTCGTCCATTTACCCATATCCACAGACAAGCTACACTGTTAGGATGAATATCTACTGTTTATGTAATCTTCCTTTCCAAGACCACACTGGTAATCTGTCTTAACATCGTGAGTAATAGGAACTGTGAGACTGTCACTGGTCTGTTTTCCTAAAAGCATCATTTGTGTGATCAGCAAAAAAAAAAAAAAAACCTTCCTGGCTCCCTTGAGCACAAGGAATGCAGGTGTATTCAGGTTGCTTGCTGGTAGCAGAATGCTCACAGGGAGAATAATTTAAGCTTCCAAGCGTAGAAGTCCCCAGAGGGTGGTGGAAAAGGAAATACAAGCATATGCTGTTATACTAAGTCCTCAGTGGGCTTCAAGGGGGCAAGTAAAAGGGAACTGACAGTCTGCCAAAAACCTTGAACCCTTGTGAGTGACCCTGAAGAGAAATTTCACACTGTAGTAGCAGCTATGACTCTCAACCAGGCTGAAAGCTTGTGAGAGGCTTGAAGCAGTTTACATCTAGTCAAAGGGGACTCTCAAATCACATAGAAAGTTCTAGGAAGTACTATAATGTTAATGTACAGACCTGGAATGACTACTTTGTGTTTCCCCTGTGAACATCCAAGCTAATGGATTTATATACCAGCTTTGATGACTCCCAAATTTATACCTCTAGATCAGACTGCTCCCATGAATTCCAAAACTTATACATTCAGCTGCCTTCTCACCATTGCCACTTGGATGTTTAATAAATACCCTTTTCTTGTCTCTTAAACTTAACACATTCAAATCCTAACTCCTGATTTCTCCCCCTAACCCTGCACATCCCTTGGAATCCACCATTCACCTTAATGCTCAGGATACAAAGGAATTATGTATTCTCTTTCACTCTACCAACAATTCATTAGCAAACTGTGTCAGTTTTATCAAGACACATCCAGAATTTGAACACTTCTTTTGCCACCTTAGGTCAAACTACCACTATCTTTTATCTGGGTGCTATAGGAACCTCCTAACTGGTCTTCCTGCTTCTTGCTGTGTCTCACTGGAGTATAGGCCAGGGGTTGGCAAATTTTTTTCTGTAAAAGGGAAGAGAGTAAATATTTTAGGCTTTGAGAATATGGTCCCTGTTGCAACTATTCAACTCTGTATTGTATGTAGCTCAAGAGCAGCTATAAATAATACATAAACAAATGAGCATGGCTGTGTTCCAATAAAACTTAATGGACACAGGGGTGCCTGGGTGGTTCTCTCAGTTGGGTGTCTGACTTCAGCTCAGGTCATGATTTCACTGCTCATGCGTTCGCGCCCCACATTGGGCTCTGTGCTGACAGCTCAGAGCCTGGAGCCTGCTCTGAGCAGAAGGTTCTGTGTCTCCTTCTCTCTTTGCCCCTTACCCACTCATGCTCTGTCTCTCTTTCCTTCAAAAATAAATAAATGGGTTTTTTTTTAACTTAATGGATACTGAAATTTGAATTTCATATCATTTTTATGTGCCACACAATATTTTTCTTTTGGTTTTTGTTTAACCATCTAAAAATGTAAAACTCATTTGTAGCTAACACGATTGTATAAAAGGGTAGTGGACTAGATTTCATCCTTGGGCTATAGTTTGATGACTCCTGGTCTAATATCAAGACAGAAGTCAATGATTTTTTAAATAGTTTTATTGAAATATATTTAATGTGAAATGTATTCACATTATATATAATATGAATGATAAAATCTCCAATTTAAATTGTACAGTTCAATGGTTTTTAGTGTGTTCACAGAATTGTGCAATCATCACTACACTCTATTTCAGCATTCTAAAAAGTAACTCTGCGTGCATTAACAGTCATTGCTAATCCTGCCCACCCTATCCTTCCCACCCTCTACCTTAGTGCTAGGCAACAACTAATCTACTTTCTGTCTCTATAACTTTACCTATTATGCATATTTTACATAAATGGGATCATACATTTTTGCATCTGGCTTCTTTCCCTTAGCTTAATGTTTTGAAGTTCATGCTTGTTGTTACATGTATCCGTACTTCATTCCTTAAAAAGATTTTTTAAATTTATGTTTTAATTAATTATTATTACTTATTTATTTATTTTTGAGAGAGCAAGAGAGAGACAGAGCGTGAGTGGGGGAGGGACAGAAAGAGAGGGAGACACAATCTGAAGAAGGCTCCAGGCTCTGAGCTGTTAGCACAGAGAGCAATGTCTGGCTCAAACTCTTGAACTGCAAGATCATGACCTGAGCCGAAGTCAGACACTCAACCAACTGAACCACCCAGGTGCCCCACTTCATTCCTTTTTACTGACAAATAATATTCATTTGTATGGATGTATATAAATTTTATTTGCCTATTCATCAGCTGGTGAACATAAGGATTGTTTCTACTCTTTGGCTACTATGAGTAATGCTGCTATGAACATTTGTCTGCAAGTTTTTGTGTAGATGTTAGTTTTAATTTTTCTTGGGTATAAACCTAGAAGTGAAATTAACTTGGTCACATTGTAACTCTGTGTTTAACTTTTTGAGAAACTGCCAGACTGTTTTCCAAAGAAGCTGTACAAATTTATATTCTCATTAGCAGTGTTTGAGGGTTCCAATTTCTCCACATTCTTGCCAACACCTGTTACTGCCTCTCTCTCTCTCTCTCTCTTTCTTTTTAAATTTATTTACTTATCTTTTTGAGAGAGAGAGAGAGAGGGAGAAGGGCAGAGAGAGAGAGAAAGAGGGAGAGAGAGAGAATCCCAAGCAGGCTCCGTGTTGTCAGTGCAGAGCCCGATGCTGGGCTCCATCTCAGAACCTGTGAGATCATGACCTGAGCCAAGATCAAGAGTTGGAGGCTGAACCAACTGAGTCCCCTAGGGACCCCTAGTCTGTCTTTTTGATGATAGCCATCCTATGGGGTGTGAAGTGATATCTCATTGTGGTTTTCATTTGGATTTCCCTCATGGCTAATGATGTTAAACATCTTTTCATGTGCTTATTGCCCATCTGTATATATTGTTTGGAGAAATGTCTATTCAAATCCTTTGCACATTTTAAAATTGGATTGTCTTTCTGTTGTTTAGTTGTAAGAGTGCTTTATATATTCTGGATACAAGTCCCTTATCAGATATGTGATTTGCAAATATTTTGTTTCATTCTGTGGGGTGTCTTTTTCATTTTCTTGATGGTGTCCTGTGAAGCACAAAAGTTTTTAACTTTGATGAAGTCCAATTTATCTATTTTTTTTCTTTGGTTGCTTGTGCTTTTGGTGTTGTACCTGAGAATCCATTGCTTAACCCAAGGTCTAGTTATCTTTTTGAAACTTAAATTTGATCAGTTTACTTCTTTAAGTATCTCCCAAAGCTACCTATAATATTTAGAAGAGATCTTATGTCTTTAATGTGGCCTATAAGACTCTGTAAGATCTGCCCCCTGGCTTCCTCTGACCTCACCATCCACTTTTGATCTTCTACCTTTCATTGTACCAGACAGTGGCCTCTGAGATTGCCTCTTTCAAGTCACGCTAACCTCAGGGTGTTTTTATGTGCCTTTCCTTATGCCTGGAAGCTCTTTCCTCAGACGGCAGCATGACTTGTTTCTCCTGCAGGTTTCTGCTCAAATGTTGCCTTGTCAGTGAGGCCTGCCCTTACCACTCTTTCGAAAGGAGTAGCTTCCTTGGTCTCAGTCACTTGGTATCTCCTTTCCACATACTACACATTTGTACATTTAAAAACAAGCAGGTTAGATATAAATGTTTTATTCTTTCAACTAAGCTCCAGTACTACACGGGCAGTGACTGACAGAAAAACTACACACACAAAAAGAAAATCATATAAACACATTCTGAAGGCTCAGGAAGTCCTACAATACAGAAATGCCTCCTTCACTATTACACATGAAACACTGCTCTATTCTTCATAGAATTTACTGCTACCTGACATTGTATGGCTATATGGTTCATTCCTATATCTCCACTGCTTGGTTCTTGATTGGTTCTCAATACATAATAAATGCTATGCTTGGAATCAAGACAATAATAGATACTGAGTGTGCCAGTTGGAGGCCAAAGCTACAGGCTGAAAGGAGGTAGAGTGGGCAGGTGGAGGAAGGCTGGGAGAAAGAGTGGAAATGTGGGGGGTTACGGAGGGGTGGGGAGTGTAGCAGCAGTGTGAGACCAGGTGTCTGTACTCCAGAAACTTCCCATCTCATTCTGATTGTTGGCTCTTCTACATGGCTTTCCAAAAAAGCCTACTGAGTAACATATTCTGAGTAGGATATGATCTGTTGAGTGCATAGTAACTTTAGTTACCAGGAAGCAAAGTCCCATTTTTATTACTAGGAGTTAAATCTGAGGGATGCTACAGTGAGAAGCACCAACACATAAGAACAGTTTAGATATGTGCTGTCTAATATGGTAGCCATTAGCCACATGTGACTACTGAGTACTTAAAATGCAATCATCTGATTCTGAGATGTATTGTAAGTATAAAACACATATCAGATTTTGAAGATTTAGTACAAAAAAGTAAAATATATTAGTTTTAAAATACTTATTACATGTTGATAGTAGTTTAAATATATTTAGTTAAATATTAAAATTAGTGTCACTTTGTAATTGTTTAAAATATGGCTACTAGAAAGTTTAAAATCACATGTGACATCATATTTTCATACCATGTTTTCCTTAAAACCCACAGGAATAATGTCTGGTACCCAAAATGTTTTCAGTAAATACTGCCCAAATGAATTAAATTGGGCTGCCTGAGGAAAATCTTTAGATTAATAACTGGAAAACTCCATTTTCTCCAAGCAAAGCATCTGTACATTTATGGAAGAACCTGAATATATGGACAGGCCTTAGCAATGGGGAAAGTGATGGAAATGTGTGAGGCTGTTGATTTGCTTGAGATGGCCATTGATTCTCCAGCTGTATTTACACTCTTCTAAAGAATAAACATCATTTCAGTTCGGCCAGCCTAAATGTTTATTTCTTTGAAAATGCTATTTCCAAAACATAAGCACTTGTTTTATTATATCTTTTAGAGAGGCAGAGCCACATGATTCTTCAAATATTTCTACTGCTCACACAACTTGGAACTTGGGAACTGGACCAGCTCATTGGCCTCTAAGTTGCTACGTCCCATTCTGAAGTTTCTTCCCAGATAGATTTTGTTTCCATTTGGGAAGTGAGGACAGGAAAGGAGTTAAAGGGCTTTCTAAACTGTTTGTATAATAGGCTTGTGTTCTTTAAAGTGGTTCAAAGAATTGCCCTGATCTCTTTGATTTTCTGCAATGAATAAGTGACTCCCTTTTTTTCTTCACAAAATGGTGCCTTGGCATCAGCAATCCTGACATGCCAGGCCATTTAGTACTTTTGAAGCCATTTGTAAGCAATTCTAGCTCTCCACTTCAGGGGTAGTTGAAAAAAAATGTATTTCAGGTGGGTAGCTTTAAACAAATAAAAAGAAGGGGTGCCTGGGTGGCTTAGTCAATTAAGTGTCCAATTCGGCTCAAGTCATGATCTCACCGTTTCATGGCATCGAGCCCCACATCAGTCTCTGTCCTGTCAGTGCACTCTCAGTGCAGAGCCTGCTTGAGATTCTCCCTCTTTCTTTGGCCCTCCCCTGCTGGCTCTCTCTCTCTCTCTCTCTCTCAAAATAAATAAACTTTAAAAAGTAAAAGAAAAAAGAAATGAATACTATAATCAACTTGCACTGGAGTATTTCAAAATGCATGATTACTTAAGAAAAAAAACATTAAGTTACTTAATAAGGAATATGTTTAAAAACACACAGTATGAAATGTTCTTATTCCTATATGACCCAGACATGCACTATCTACTTCAGTTTTCTTCTAAGAGGTGTTGGGGAGGCACAGTTGGTAGTGCCCTAAGCTGAACTATGACTTGCTGGGTCAGTGCTTGTGGAGATGGAGTAAACAACACTTTGTCCAGACAGTGGAATTAATATGGAGCATGGCCAATGGCCCTTTTTAGTCATAATATTTAGCTTTTCTAGTTAAAAAAAAAAAATCATTGTCCTAAAACTAAGAATAAACTACTTAAGAGAAGCCACAGAAATGGTTTCTGTAGTTTCGAGGAAAATTAAGATTCAAGAAGAATCTTAAAATAGGATTTCCAAAAGTCAAGGGCACCCTCTCAGCAGATTGTTAAGTCCCATCCTGGGTCTGTGGTGGGTACTGGTATAAATAAGGCAGAGTCAGGATGAAACCCTTTATTCAGGTCATGCATTTCCGGTATATTGTTTATTACTTTATTTATTTATTTATTTATTTATTTTTAATTTTTTTTTTTTTTAATTTCTAGGAGAGAGAGAGAGACAGCGTGAGCAGGGGAGGGTCAGAGAGAGAGAGGGAGTCACAGACTCTGAAACAGGCTCCAGGCTCTGAGCTGGCAGTCAGCACAGAGCCCGACGTGGGGCTCGAACCCACGAACCACGAGATCATGACCTAAGCGAAAGTCGGACGCTTAACCGACTAAGCCACCCAGGTGCCCCTATTACTTTTTTTAATGTTTACTTATTTTTCAGAGAAAGAGAGAGAGAGGAAACGAGCATGTGAGCAGGGGAGGGACAGAGAGAGAGGGAGTCACAGACTTTGAAACAGACTCCAGGCTCTGAGCTGTCAGCACAGAGCCTGATGCGGGGTTTGAACTCACGAACCTTGAGATCATGACCTGAGCTGAAGTTGGATGCTTAACCGACTGAGCCGCCCAGGCACCCCTATTATTTATTACTTTAACTCACTCATCACACTTTCCCATTAACTTATTCATCCCAGCAACCAGTATAGGAAAGGACACAACATTTAGTGCTATAAAGCCTATGTTACTGATTACTCCTGGAAGAAAGACTTTCTTACCTGCAGCAAAGGCATCAGCTGCAAACCCAGTGCTTGCTCATAGAGTAAGTTCAGTTCTGCACAACTGGAGAAGGAGAGTTTGGAGGTGTAGAGGTAATAATGCACGTGCCTAAATGTGGAACCATCTCTGTCAATGAATAGCCTCTGGCTTTCTAAAGAAGTCAAGGCTGAAGCCTCTTTCCACAGCAGGGAGTCTGGAAACTGCGCAAGTTTGCTTCTGGGAACTGAGAAATGCCAGCCCCCAACGTTGAAATGAAACAAATCCTCTGCTGATTCATGAGGCATGCCAGGCTCCTCCTATGGGGAGAATGAAAACAGAGCTATGCAAGAAAAAGAAATAAAAAGCAACCGTATTGAAATGGAAGAAATAAAACGATCTCTATTTGTAGATGATGTGATCTTGCATACAGATAATCCTAAGGAGTTCACTAGAAAATTATTATAAATGAACTCAACAAGAGTGAAGGGTATAGGTCAATATATATCAACTGTATTTTTATATACTAGCAATGAAGAATCCAAAAATGAGATTAAGAAAGCAATATATCAAAAAGAACAAGATATTTAAGAATAAATTTAACAAAACAAGTGTAATACTTGTATTCTGAAAAGATCAAAACACTATTGAAAGAAATTTTAAAAGACCTAAGTAAATTTTAAAAGACCTAAAGAAAATCTCATATTTATGAATCAAAAGACTTAATACTGCTAAGACTGCAATACTCTCCAAATTGATCTACAGATTGACCAGAATCCTTATGAAAATTCCATCTGCCTTTTTTTCCCCCAGAAATTGACAAGCTGATGTTAAAATTCGTATGGAAATACAAGGGACCTAAAATAGTAAAAAAAAAAAAAAATCTTGGAACAGGAGAACAAAATTTTATGATTCACACTTCCCACTTTCAAAACTTACTAAAAACCTAAAGTAATCAAGGTAGTGTGCTATTAGTATAAGGAAACATATGGTTAAGTGGAATAGCATTGAAAGTCTAGAAATACACCCTTAGATTTATGGTTTATTGAATTTGACAAGGCAATTCAATGGGTAAAGAATGCCTTTTTAAAAAACGATGCTAGGATTACTGGACATTCACATGCAAAAAAGAAAAAAGAAAGAAAGAAAGAAAGAAAAGTAAAAGAAAAAAACCCTACCTCACACAATACACAAAAATCAACACTAAGTGGACCAAATCTAAAGAATAGGAGCTAAAAATATAAAAGCTTTAGAAGAAAACATAAAATCTTCATCATCTTGGATTAGGCAATGCCTTCTTAGATAAGATACAAAAAGCACAAGTGAAATAAACAAATAAAAGTCCATCAAAATTAAAAATTTTTGTGCTTCAAAGGACACCACAAAAGGGGCACCTGGGTAGCTCAGTCAGTTAAGCGTCTGGCTTCAGCTCAGGTCATGATCTCATGGTTTGTGGGTTTGAGCCCCACGTCGGGCTCTGTGCTGACAGCTCACTCAGAGTCTGGAGCCTGCTTCAGATTCTGTATCTCCTCTCTCTCTGACCCTCCTCTGCTCTCTCGCTCTCTCTCTCTCTCTCTCTCTCAGAAATAAATAAAACATTTAAAAAATTATTTTAAAAAACCAAAGGACACCACAAAAAAGTAAAAAAACAACCCCACATGATTGATCAAAATATTGACAAATCACATATCTAATAAAGAACTTATATTTAGACTACACAAAGGACTCTTACAACTTGGGCTCCTGAGTGGCTCAGTCAGTTAAGCAGTTAAGCATTCAACTTTGTCAGGTCATGATCTCATGGTTTGTGAGTGCAAGGCCCGCATTGGGTTCTGTGCTGTCAGCTCAGAGCCTGGAGTTTGCTTCAGATTCTCTGTCTCTCTCCTTCCTCACCACATGCCCCGCTTGCGCACTCTCTGTCTCTCAAAAATAAATAAACATTAAAATAAAAAACTTACAACTCAATAATAAAAATAAAAATAATAAAAAGTTAAACAACCAAATTTAAAGGGAGGGGGGTAAAAAATCTAAAAAGACTTTTCTCCAAAGGAGATACGCAAATGCCAACAGAACATGAAAAGATACTTAACATCATTAGATATCAGGGAAATGCAAATCAAAACTTGCAGTGAGATACCACTTCACACCCAGTAGGAGGACCTGAATCAAAGTGACAGATAACAAGTGTTGACAAGGATGGAACTCCTTTACACTGCTGGTAAGAGTGCAAAATGGTACAGCTGCTCTGGAAAACAGTTCGGTGGTTCCTCAAAATGTTAAATACGTATTTACTATATGGCCCAGCAATTCTACTTCTAGGTATAAACTCAAGAGAAATGAAAACCTATGTCTACCCAAAAACTTACTGAGAAATGTTCATAGAAACATTATTCATAACAACCAAACAGCAGAAACAACCCAATGTCAATCAACTGATGAATGAATTAATAAATTGTAGGGTATCCATTCAATGGAATATTATTTGTCAATAAAAAGGAAGTACTGATACATGCTACAACTTGGATGAAACCTTGAAACGTTATGCTAAGTAAAAGAAGGCCAGAAACAAAAGACTACATATTACATGATCCCATCTATGTGTAATGTGCAGAATAGGCAAATTTGTAGAGAGTAGATTAGTGGTGGCTTAGGGCTGGAGAAGTTGTGGGGGAAATGGGCAGTGACTAGTAACAGGTATGGAATTTCCTTCTCAGATAATGAAAATGTTGTGAAATTGATTGTGGTACTACTTGCACAACTCTGTAAATATACTAAAAACCACTGAATTGTAAACCTTAAAATGGTAAACTGTAGTATGGGAATTGTATGTTAATAAAGCCGTTTAAAAATGAGAATTATGAGGAGGTGCTCCCCACCCCACTGAGCACATGCAGACCTCTCTTAGGGTCATAACCTGCAGAGACATTACATTATTGAGGCCATAGCAGGATAGCTGAATGCCATGGTTTTCTTTTAATATATACAAAAGCATCAATGATCATTAACCTTCCTCAGCTCATTGTTAAAAGTTCAGGTTTATGTATTCATAAGTGAATTGTCTATTTTGCTTCAAGATGACCTAGCTTCTCAACAGTATAAACAACTAGAACATATAAACATACAAATCATCAAACATACACATCATCTGTATCATATTTTAAAATAAACCCTCAAGGAGCAATACTCTTACAAACAAAATTTAAAACATGGGAAATTCTACCTAAAAAAGAGCCATAGAACAATTTTGAATTCTAGGTAAATATTATGCATGCTGAATCAACTGGGGTGCAATGTACTGATACAACATTTTGAAATGCAACAAAAAACTATGGGTTGATAAAGGGATAAATAGATGGACATGTGATAAAACATATACAGCAAAACATTCACTATAAAGTCTAGGTGGTGAGTATATAGTTCTATCAACCTGTTTGAATGTTTCAGAATTTGCATTAAAATGTTGGCGGAGGGAAAGAGTATTAAAGAAATGGTTGCTCAAGAGAGGAAAAGCCCACTTCTCCAACAAAACCTGCATCTCCTATTTTGACAGCTCCTCCTATTTTGAAGGGAAATAAATTCATGCAACAAAGAAGGGGGTGGAGTTCTCTCTTATAATAAGCCTGGTCTAAATATTCAGAGATAAAGAAGAACAATTATATATGCCACATTTGAGGTTAGAAGAGTTAAAGGAGACATGAGAAAGATGACAGATTTTTAAATGGTGTCAGGATTCACAGAAGCAGAGGGAGAAAAGCCCATCTAATGAGCTAATCTAGGCTCTTGAGTCTGGGCCCTCTTAAACATGGCTAACGCTGAACATGACAAGCTGATGGTAACTAAGGTCCCCACCTAGACCAGAAAGCATAAACATGCAAGGACTCTTGATTTTGCTTTCTGTTGTCCTTAAAGATGATTAGCTGGTTGAGAGCCCAGTGTAAGTGCTCCTAGTGTATAGATTTGGGGTGTCAAAGAAAACCTGCTAGCTCCTTGAAGGTGAGCCACAGTTCTGTTTTCAGTCCTCTTTTCTTATTAAGGAGAGGCTTGACAAGAGTGTATTGGCTTAAGAGTTTGCCTTCTTCTTACAGGTATGTGTCCCATCCACAAGAGGGCTCTCAAGAGGTGCCTGCTGAAGTGAGGGTAGGGGTTAAGGCTGTGGCTGTTCTTTCTGGAGTTTTCCTCCCAAAGACTGCACAGGATTTGTTAGAACTATCCCAGTCTGGAGAGAGCCTCAGTCACAGGCAAGCTTGAGGACCTGTAGTACTTGAGGGGCAAAAAGCTTCTTGTCAGACTGACTACAGGAAATGGGGTAGCCCTAGCATAATCGTCTTCACCCCATTCCAAAGAATATCTTTCTTTTCCACACTGATCCCTATCTCCCAAAGAAGCGCCTTCCAAATCAATTTCTAGAGCTAGAACCAGCCCATGATCTAAAGACCGGACTTCAGCTCCTCAGAGTCAAGTTCCCCAACGGGTCAGATCTGGGGCTTCCTTCCTAGCATGTCTCAGAGAGCTGCCTCCCACCTCTTACCCTAATCCTTCAGATCTGGACACCCTTCCATTCACCCGTCGTCAGTGCCTGGTCAACAGCTCCAAACACTGAGATATGAAGACCTTCACCTCTTCAAGAAGCACACCCCCGCCCCCCAGACCTGAAGTTCCCAAATCCTCAGAGCTAGAACGCTTCATCCCTCAAAACAGGCACATTCTTCCAGTTCCTCAAAGCCAGCCCCCAAATCCTTCAAAGCTGGGGCCATATACTACCACACGTCCTAAAGCCAGGTCCCTACCCCAAAGCTATAATCCTCGACCGCAACGCCACCCTATTTGTTTTATTGTTTTTGGTGTGTCCGCCAGGGCTGGCTCCATACCATAGTCGGGACTTCTGAGGCTTGCCGGCAGGCGCGTGACCTAGGCAATAACGGCCCGAGGAGCTCAGCAGCTCGCGCCGGGGGCGGGGCCTGAGGAGGGGGCGGGGCCTGGCGCGCGCCAGCCTGTCTCGCGGGCCGAGACAGGTAAGAGGCGGGCTGGATGGCGGAGCAGTGGGATCTGGACGAGGAAGGCGTCCGCCGCCTGGGGGCGCTGACCCTGGAGCAGCCCGGTAGGGGCAGGCCGGGAGGGTCTGGGCCAGGAGTATGGGGTCTGAGGCTGAGGGGAAAAAACTGAGGTGGTAGGTGGGAAACCTGAGGCGACGCGGGGTAAGGGTGGTGGAGGAGCGGTCCCTGAGGCGGAGGAGGGGTTATTGAGGCACAAGAATTACACTGAGGTGGTGAAGGAAATGAAGTAACCCGAGTCTGGGGAGAAGGGCGAGAGGAACGGAGTCTGAAGTGGAGAAGGAGAAACTAGATTAACGGGACACTGCGGCCAGGAACACAGAACTGGATAAAGTCTGAGCTAGCGGAAGAAAACGGAGCCCCAAGAGAGGCATTGATGGGAGAGGGGACGTGCCGAGAAGCGACTTTGAGGTCGTGGTGCTCTTGAGGCACAAAGGGCGTTCATTTTGGCATTTTCTGAAATTTCAGACCAGGAGGGCTTTTTCTGTTTGGGGTAAAATGGGAAAGGATGTTCCTTCGTCAACCCCTCTCTTCCTCCAATCTCCACCTCAAGAGCTTGGCCATTTCTTTGATCCATCTGGATGCGTGGACTCCTTTTAAGAGACACTCAGAAAAGGGCTTGTTGTGAAAGCAGTGGCAAGCCGCTCATCTCTCAAGGCCCTTATGGCAGTGCCCCAGCCCTGACTTCGTCCTAGGGGTGCAACTGGCTGAGTGACTGCTGACCCCACCTTTGACCTGCGGTCTGACTCACACAGCTTGTTTTCTGAGTTTCTAGGGATAGAAACATTGGAAAAGTTATCAGCATTCCTAATTCGACTTTTATTCTTACTAAATTTACTGTATCATTAATGCCAGGTCCTGAGTTAAATGCTCCCTTCACCCCCGGCCTTGCAAAATTTAATCCCCATAACAAGCCTATAAAGCAGATGCTTTTATTGTGCCTATTTTACAGATAGGTTAAAATTTAGGTTTAGACGCCTGCCCAAAGCTTCCCAGCCCAAAGTGACACAGCTGGGGTTTATTAACCCAGGACTCGCGTCTAGAGCCTACGCTGTAACATAAAAAGTTGCCTTTCTTACTTCCTCTGGTACTTTTTATTTGCAGATAGGACATAATTTGGTTTTATTTTATTTATTATTTAGGGGGCACCTGGGTGGCTCAGTGGGTTAAGCATGTGATTCTTGATTTCTGCCCAGGTCATGATCTCACCGTCATGAGATTAGCTCTCCTGGAACACCACGTTCCCCAACCAATGCTGGGCGTGAAAGCTGCTTAAGATTCTCTCCCTTTCCCTCTGCCCCTCCTCTGCTTGTGCTCTCTCTCTTTCAAAAAAATTTTTATTTAAAATTTATAAAAATTAGGGCATGCTAGTAACAAGCATTACATGAGGGAACAAAGAGGGTATTAATCTTTCCTTCCTCTGGAAATCCCTCCACCCCCAACCAAAGGTAAGGGTTTGGTGTGTATATAAATAGACCAATGCAGATATTTCAGGTTTATTTTTTCTTTTCCAGACTACCTTGAACTCCCCTATTTTACAAGTTAGCTAAGAAAAGCTTTATTGGTTTGATAGACTTGTGTATTTTTCTTGCCTTTTAAAAATATACTCATTCCCTTTTATTTGGTGGAGGGACATGTATTTCCATTCTCAAGCTAGAACAATATATGGCAGATTTTTTCTTGTTTTTTGTTTCCTTGTTTTAATACAGTCATTTGAATAATAAAATTAATTGTGCTCATTCTGATAATTCAAACAATGCAAAATTACCTAAAGCAAAAGAACATTCTTTCCTCTCCCTCTTTCTGTAACTTTTCCATTACTTATAGAAACATATGCACATAGGTATCTTTTTTTTTTTTAAGGAATAAGAGCATATATATTCTTTGGCAGTTTGCTTTTTTTTAAACTTAGCAATACATATTTTTCAATTAAATTAATGTGTTGGTATATGCATTATAAAATTATGTAAGAAATCACAGTGGTCATCTTTGGAGAGAAAAGTTTTTACTTTTATTCTGTACTTTTCTGTACTGTTGGAATTTTCTGGCTACACTTTCTTTTTCGTGCCCAAAGGGATAATCTTGTGGTGCAGTTACAGATTGTTTTGTATGTTTGCTTTTCAGTATATTTCTCTGCCCTAAAAAATCCCATAAATGTTTAAATTATCCTTTGTCATGCAGAAAGTTTCCATCTTAAGGTAGTCAAGTTCACTTTTCTTATGATTTGTGATTTTTGTACCTTATTTATGAAGTTTTTGCCTACATTGAGGAATACTTTTTTTTTTTTCTAAAAATTCTGCAGCTTTGCTCTTCACATTGAGTCTAATCTACGTGGAATTTAATTTATTTTTGTATGTGAGGTGTGACTTGGTATAATTGTATTTTTTTAAATACTGATAGACAGTTTCCCTGGAACCTATTTATAGTATCTCTGCTATATTCCAAGTTCCTTTGTAAACATGGATCTATTTCTAAGCTCTCTGTTCTGTTCCACTGTTCTGTTTGTCTATTCCTACACCAATATCACCCTTTTGTACCTACCATGGCTTAACAGTAGGTTTTGATGACACTTTACTCTTTTCTCTTTCAAAGTCATGTAGACTATTCTTGGTCCTTTATTCTCTTTTAGAATTTTAGAATCAGCTTGTCAGTTTTCATGAAAGCATTTGAAGCAGGGATGTGTCCTGATCTAATACTTATTTTTAAAATATGACTCTTACCCATTAGAAGCCTGTTACAGATAAGAGATAATGAATGGCTTGGACTGGGAGGATGACAGTGGAGATAAAAAGAAATAGAGTCAAGGTGTGTGTTTTGTGGGTAGACAGGACAGGACTTACAAAAAATTTTGAATATGGGGCACAAGGAAAGGGAATATTAAAAAATAACAATTAGCCTTGGCTTAAGTTATTGCTATGTAGATGATGGTGCTATTTAGAGAGATCTCTCTAGAGAGCAAAGACTATGGGAAAGTTTGGTTTGGGGAAGGGGAATCAAGAGTGCTGTTTTGAACATGTTAAGTTTAAAATACCAGCTAGATATTCAAATGTGAGACTTTTAGTAGGCAATTGGATATACAAGTCTGAATCTCCGAGGAGAGAGGTCAGGGTTAGAGATGTAAATTTTGGGGAGACATTAGCAAATAACTGGTATTTAAAGCAACAGGGCTGGATGAAGTCACCTAACTAGAGAATGTGGATGGAGAATAGAAGGTTTCAGACTCATTTTGGTGCATTTTAGTGTTTAGAGGTTGAATATAGAGGGAAGAACATGGTGTCTTGGAATTTAAGAAATGACAGTACACCAAGGAAATAATAGCTGTGCCAAATGCTATTGACAAGCTAAGCAAGCAGAGAAGTGTCTGTTGATTTGGCAACATGAAATTCATTGGTCACTTTAACTAAGGGAGTTTCAGGAGAATGGAAAGCAAGGAGGCCAACCTGGGTTGGGATGAAAAGAGAATGACAGGGGCATCTGGATGGCTCAGTCAGTTGAGTGTCCAACTCTTGATTTAGGCTCAGATTATGATCTCATGGCTTATGGGATGTAGGCTTTTTGCTGCTTGGGATTCTTTTCTCTCTCTCTCTCTCTCTCTCTCTCTCTCTGGCCTTCCCCCCAACCCTTTGTTCTCTCTCTCTCTCAAAATAAATAAGCTTTTTAAAAAAAGGGAATGATATGTGAGGGAGAAGAGATAGTGAAGGTAAGAACCTTTCCTGAGAAATTTGGTTATAAAAGAGGACGTAGAAGTGGAATATTAGTTAGGGGGATATGATGTGATGTGGGACCAAGAACCAGTTTTTTAAAGGCACAATATACTAGAACATATTTGTATGCTGATGATAATTATTTGGTAGAGAAAATATATAATTAAGTACTTTTTGGCTTTTAAAAATAATTCCATTAATTTATTATATAGGTAATATATTATTTTAAGTTTATTCATTTTTGAAAGAGAGAGAGACAAGTAGGGGGAGAGAGGGAGAGAGAGAATCCCAAGAGAGAGAATCTGATAGTCCAGAGCCTGACTTGGGGTATGATCCCATGAACCATGAGATCATGATCTGAGCCAAAATCAGGAGTTGGTACTTAACCAACAGCCTCACAGGTGCCCCACTTCACCCCCATTTCTGCTGACCCCTAAGTCTGTCTTCTACATGGATGATGAGCAGACTGAACTTCTAAAACATAGACATGATTAAGAGCTCCTTTCTTCCTTTTTTACTATTATTTTTTTCAGAATGTCATATGGTTGTGATCATTTATATGTAATCTCTGACAGCCACTAATCTTTAAAAAATTTTTTTTGAAGAATTTTATTTTTTTAAGTTTATTATTTATTTTGAGAGAGAGCATGCATGTTAGTGGGGGAGGGACAGAGAGAGAGTTCTACTACTGGTGTGGAGCCCAACCTGGGGTTTGAACCCCAAACCGTGAGATCATGACCTGAGCCAAAATCAAGAGTTGGGCAACTCAACCACCCTAGCACCCCTAAAAAAATCTTTTAACTGAGATAATTGACATATACCATTATATCAGTGTCAGGTATACAGCATAATGATTCTATACTTGTATACATTGTGACATGTATTCAGGCAATAAATGTAGTTAATATTTGTCACCTTACATAGTTACATAGAAATTTTTTTCTGGTGATGAGAACTTTTAAGATCTACTTCCTTAGCAACTTTCAAATATGCAACACAGTATTATTAACTAGTCACCATGCTATACATCAGTGATCTGTTTACTGTTACCTTTTTCAGAATGTTATATAGTTGGAATCATACGAGTAACCTTTTCAGACTGGCTTCTTTCACTTAGCAATATGTATTTAAGGTACCTTCATATATTTACATGGCTCAATTGATAGCTCATTTCTTTTTATTGCTGAATAATATTCTACTGTGTGGAGGTACCAAAGTTTGTTTATCCATTTACTTAATGAAGGGCTTCTTGCCTGCTTCTGAGTTTGGGCAGTTATAAAGCTACTACAAACATTCAGGTTTATACATATAAGCCTCTATGTACAGGTATAGGTGCTATAAACATAGAGGTTTCAAGTCATGTGAGCAAGTATCAAGGCACATGATTGCTAGATCATTGGATAAGCTGTGTTTTGCTTTATCAGACACTGCTAAGCTGTCTTCCAAAGTGGCTACACCTTTGAATTCCACCAGCAATGAATGAGAGTTCCTGTTGCTCCATGCTATGGTCTGAATATTTGTGTGCCCCCTCTCCATTTATATGTGGAAATCCTAACGCCTACTGTGATGATGTTAAGAGGTGGGGTCTTTGAGAGGTAATTGGGCCATGAGGGCACAGCCTTCATAAAATAAGTTAATGACCTTATAAAAGAGGCCAGAGAGAAAGCTCTCTTTCCCCCTTCCACCATGTGAGAACACATGGCTAAGTAGGTAGTCTGCAACCTGGAAGAAGACTATCACCAGAGCCCAACCCTGCTGACACTCTGATCTTGGACGTCTAGCCTCCAGAACTGTGAGAAATAAATGTTTGTTGTTTATAAGCCACTCAGTGTGTGGTATTTTGTTATAGCAGTCCAAACAGACAAAGACATCCCACATCCTTACCAACATTTGGCTGTCAGTGTTTTGGATTTGAGCCATTCTAATAAGTATATGGTAGTATCTCGTTGTTTTAATTTGAAATTTCCTAATGACTTACAATGTTGCGTGTATTTTTATATGTTTATTTGCTAGATGAATATCTTCTCTGGTGAGATGTCCAACTATTTGCCTATTTTTAAATTGAGCTTTTGGTTTCTTAATGTTGAGTTTTAAGAGTTCTTTGTATATTTTGGAAATCAGTTATTTTTCAGATATGTGTTTTAGGTATATTTTCTCCCATTCTGTGTCTTATCTTTTCATTCTCTTAACAGTGTCTCAGAAAAAATTTAAATATCTATTTAATTCATTAAAAGAGACATAACATACCCATTACATGTTAGCATAAAACATCCATGATTTTGTGACATCATGTACCAGTCATTTGAAAGATATTAACTTACTGAGTTACGTAGATCCTCCAAATGCTGACAAATTTCATTCTATATAACATTTAAAAATTATGTTTGTTAATGTCATCAATCTCATTAGAAAGATCTTTGAGTGTTGGGAAGCTGTCAAGTTCATAGTGGCAGATAAAAGTTTTCCAAAATTCTCATTTCTGCTGGAAATTCAAATGTTAGAATTGACAACAATTACTAGCACTTGTTTTCCTGAAATATCAATCTCACTTTTTTTCAAGAAAATGTCTGCCATCAAGTCTGAATAACCATCATATATCAAGGTTTTTGTTTTTCCAAGTATAAATGGTGTTCCATAAAAAAGCAGCTAGTTAAGCTGACATCTCAAAAATTACACAGGGCACCCACCATACTTCAGTATGCAGCAGAAGTACTTCCTGCATAGTTCTCATTTAATCAGACCAATAAAAAGGACATGTACTGAAGTTCAAAACTTATTAAAATTAACCACTTTTACTGCTTTTTAAAGCACATTCTGAAATGAAACTGGCTATTTTGAAAAGCCACAGTAAAGAACTCAGTGACTATGGGTGAAGTTTGATGCCACTGCCTTGAGTCATCCTAAGGCCCCAGTAGTTTTTCCTTTTGTACCATAAATGCAACAGTGGAAAAACTAATTAATATTTTAATATTATGACATTAATTAAAAAAATACTTTTGATTTTGTGGACCCCTGTACATGTCTAGGAACTACATTTTGTTTTGATATCTTTTAACTTCAGATATATATTTTGTTTCAGAATATTAAGTTACAATTTTCATTTGTGTTGTAGCTTTCTGGAGTGCTTTCATACTTTAGGGATGTTACTCTCTTTTTTCTTTTATTAACCTCATATAAAATTTGACTGTAATCCTTTTCTGTGGCTCTTTTAAGTGCAGTAAGTTTTCCTATACTTTTAGATAGAAAGGGTGGGCCAGAATAGCCTTTCCAGTTTCAGGGTTTTGGAGCTCCCTCTTCTGTTATGTTCACAAAGTACTAAAAAATGGAGCTTTATGCTTCCTAATATCTACCATCTTTTCTTCTCTTCCAGCTTGTATCTGGGCCTCTCTTTCCTTTGAACCTCTTGTCTCTGTCCCATTCAATGTAGATTCTACTCCCACTCTACTTCTCTTTCTTACTGATGTGGGTCTTGTCTTGAAAGGGATCTTCAGTTTATTACTTTTCAGAGTTTATAGGGTCCAAATTGTTCTAGGGTCCAGATTGTTCTAGCACCGTAAAACCTTATTTCAATGCAGTTCCCCTGGCACCTATCTACAAATTGGATCTTGCAGAACCTCCTTCCGGCTTTGATTGTTATTGTATTTGGCTCACTACACTTGGCAATGAGTTCCTATTGACAATTTTGAAATTCTTCTCTTTTCAGTGCTGTTAGAAGTCTAGTTGACTTTCTTCCATATATATGAATATATATGGAAGAAAGTAAATATATATGTATATATATTCTTTAAAACAGTTACACACATACACACTTTTCCCTCACTTAATATCTTGGAGGTCTTTCCATATGATCATCTACAACTCAAACTCATTCGTTTTAATGACTGCATAACAATAATTAACACATTCACAGCGATGGTCATGTATTAGGCACTATCCTAAGTTTTGTATATATATTCATTTAATCATTACTGTTAACACCTTATGAGTTAAGTACTGTTATTATCATCCCATTTTACAGATAAGGAAACTGAAGTACAGAGAGTTGAAGGGACTTGTAAAAAGCCACAGATGTAATACTTTGTCCATTGTATCAGTGTACTATTATTTAGGACATTAGGTTCTACTTTTCTTCTAATGAATCCTGTGATCATTTCCTTTTTCTTTTTTCTTTCTTTTAAAAAAAACTATTCTAAAACCTTTCTGCAATTGATACCTATATGTATAAATTATATATCCTAGTGAAAATTTTTGTGTATTATCTACAGGGCTAAATTCTAGCAGTGGGACTGCTAAATTTCTTTTTGAATTTTGTTTTGAGAACTTTTGGAGACTTTTACTACATCCTTCAGGGTGAATAGAGAAACACAGGGGTCCTGTAAAACCAAGGTTTGGTATCACTGTATTAGGTGATATTGCTGCTTTTAAAAGGAAGATGATCTTATGAGCCTTCAATGTAGGATCTTTCACAAATGGGATATGGGAGGAACGGAAGGCCTATTTTCACTGACTCTTGTTTATCTAAGCAGAGATCATAATATATCTACTGATGATTTCTTTTCAGAACTGGTGGAGTCTCTTTCATTGCAGGGATCTTATGCTGGAAAAATTCATTCCATTGGTGATGCCTTCAGAAATTTCAAAAATCTTCGATCCTTAGATTTATCAAGAAATTTGATCACTAGCCTGAAGGTAAGTTCTATATTCTATGACTAGTCAGTTCAACTCTATTAATTAATTAATTAATTATTACTGTCAGTTGATGGGAAGAAATAAGAGATAAAGCCAGCCTGGGGAATATAAGATCTTCCTTGTAAATGTATCCAAACTAAATTTTATTATTTGCTGTAAAATTCATTTGACTTTATTCTATGTTTGAATTTTTTGGAATAAAATATTGAAGAAAACTTCTTTTGTACTCAGGGAAAATTATATTAAATGATCACAGCCTACAGCAATAGTACAAAATTTTTATGTGTGTAAAAAAATTATGAGAAGCACTTGTGAAAGTACAGATTCTTAGTTCTTAAACTGAGAGAGATTCTGAGTTAGTGGGTGTGGGGTGGTTTCAGGATATACCCAGGGATTCTGAAGATGTTGGTACATGGAGTACACATGGAGAAACATTGGTCTGGGTTGTTACTGGATTGTTACTGGTTGTTGCTAAATAATATTTTCATGGAGGAGGAGGAAATGGTGGTCATAAAAACAAAGAAAAATGTCTAGATCAGGGGATGGTAGAACAGAGAGCAGGACAGGAAAGTAGGGTGGGAGCAGGCTTGAGCAGTGTGTGGGGATTAGCAAATACACTAAGAGCTCTACAAACATCAGTGTGAGCGCACAGAGGTGGAAGTTCTGTTTTCTTTGTGGTAGACACCCAAATGGGTTTCTTCCACATGTTCCCATTTTACCCAGTTGTGGGCCTGTCTTGATTAAGCCCTTCTTTGCAAGACTCAAGATGAAGGACTCACAGATGCTATTCAGGATTAGTTAATGATCTCCTGGATTATTCCACCCATTTTGTGCTTTTTAGGAGGTACTTGTTCAACAGTACAAGCCAGACCCAATCTCAAGGTCTAAGTGAAGGATCCTAATAGAGGAAGTCCAAGCAAGCTTTCCACCTAGGACTCTAAAAATAGAAGCTGCAAGTTAAACTAGGTCTTTAGACTATTTAGTAGCAGCCATTTGTATTTGACCCATCAGTTGCAGAAAGCATTAATTCAGAGTTGTTTAAGTCTTCTCTTTTCACATTACGTATGTATGTATGTATGTTAATTTTCAGGCTAAAAAATTGAGTGAATGTTGTCATTATTTGTTTTTATACTCACTTTGTTTCCACTTCTATAAATTGAGCAAAAAGCTATTGTGAGGATTAATTAAATTAGCACGTGTACACTGCTTGGCATATAGAAAGCACCTGGTAAATGTTTTCTACATTTTTTTCATCTATGACTTTTCTGCATATATTCATCTCTAGCAGCTCTGAATAATTTTGCTTAATTTTCTCAGGGGGTAAATGTTTTGTGGCTATTTCTAGTGTAACTTTGGGGAATAGATGAATTCATGCAAGTGGGAAAAGTGAGAGGAGGATAGAAGTCATTTCCCTGACTTTTACACTGAGGGACATTAAAAGATTAGAGTTGGGCCATTAGACGCATTTAAATAGAGCCCTAATGGCGTATTGCCCGGAAAGTGTGGCCAAAGTTCCTGACACTTCCACAATATAGAAGTTAGTGGAATTGAAGAAAACCAGAAAGAAATGAATCAAAGTATAAACACGGTCTTTTCAGAAATGCTTTGTGTATATCTTTGCGTTTTCTAATTTTTTGCAACAAAAAAATGGTAATTTTAAATGAGAGGAGGATAAAAAACGTATTTTTACAAATACATTTATAAATGTATAAATAAATACATTTTATTTTATAAAATAAATAATTTTACCATTCTGGAATAACTGTCAATGACAGAGTTCCTTCTATAGTAAGCATTTTTACTACTAAAGTTTATGATTGTACATATATATATGTATATATGTACATGTTTTGAATTACTGTCCTGAAATTTAGTGTTGGGGTAAAGTCAAATACATGAAAATTAAGCAATTATTTTCAATAATTGATTTCAGCGGGGCGCCTGGGTGGCTTAGTCGGTTAAGCGTCCGACTTTCGCTTAGGTCATGATCTCGCGGTTCGTGGGTTCGAGCCCTGCGTCGGGCCAGCTCAGAGCCTAGAGTTTCAGTCTGTGACTCCCTCTCTCTGACCCTCCCCTGCTCACGCTGTCTCTCTCTCTCTCTCTCTCTCCTAGAAATAAATAAAACATTTTAAAAAAAATAATTGATTTCAGCAAAGGAGGAAAGTGTGACTTTTCTTCTCCAGTATCCCAGAGAAATGGAAGGGTAGGGTAATTCTGAAAGGAAAAACAAGGACAAGAAATGTTTCAGACTGTTCCAGGATCCAAGATTGAGAGATAGCATTGTTTTGTTTTCCATATAATCCATTGACCCTAAACATGAGACATTGAGATATAAGAACACAACAACAACAACACACACACACATTTAATTTTCTTTTATTATGCCCTTCTCCCCGGAACTATCTCTTTTGCCTACTTTCTTTCCTCCTGAAAATCGAGGTTTTTCTAGGGTCAGGAGAGTGGATGTGACAAAGGTGAGAGAAGGGCAAAAGTGACTCAGCCTAACTACCACTGGAAGGGAGAGTGATTGGGGAGTAACAGAAGTAGAGAATTGACTGCAGATATTTCCATGTCAGACTTTGAAAGGAGGAAATGTATGTATCTATGAATTATTTAATACAGAGAACATCCAGTGCTCATGGGATGCATTGTTCTTATTCTCAGACATCTTAATTTTTTTTAATGTTTATTTATTTTTGAGGGAGAGAGAGAGAGAGCACAAGCAGGGGAGGGGCAGGCAGAGGGAGACACTGAGCAGGCTCCAGGCTCTGAGCTGTCAGCACAAAGCCTGATGTGGGGCTCAAACTCATGAGCTGTGAGATCATGACCTGAGCCGAAGTCGGATGCTTAACCGACTGAGCCACCCAGGCACCCCTCAGGCATCTTAAACGGGAGTTTCAACGCTGCTTTTCTCATGAGTGACCTAGGTAACATGTTTAAGGATGGAAGTAATAGATATATTTCCACTTGTATCTATGAGATTCTTAGTCCTTACCAATGTGCATTTTCATAATGTGGTCTTTTCCTTGCAGGGCATCCAGTATTTATGTTCACTCCAAGACCTGAATTTATATTATAACAACATTCCTTCATTAGTGGAGGTATCCCGCCTACAGCCTTTACCCTTCCTCAAAGAGCTAGATTTGAGACTCAATCCTGTTGTCAGGAAAGATACAGATTATAGGCTCTTTGCTGTGTACACGCTACAAACTCTGGAGAAACTGGGTGAGACTCTCCTCCCCGTTCCTTGTCCCAGAATTTACATTAAACCAGCTGCCTCCTAACCTTTTGGGTGTTGGCCCAAAGTGTGCACTGGCAGGATATATTTGTTTATTAGTCAATATTTATGTAACTCTTTTGTGTTGGCAGGATGTATGACGAGTCCTTTTTTTATTGAATGACAATCTATGATTTTTATCAGTTACTTCCAGCTTTAGTTTTCTTCAGTTGATGGTTTCGCCACCACTTCCTCTCCAACAAAGAGTTTCCAGGTTGAGATTTATTTTTCCAGGTGCCCCAAATTTGCAACTATATTAGCAATAGAAAATGAATACAGCTGTCTGGGGGTTAGTTGGTAAGGAATAATAATTACTCCTTCAAATGAGGTAATCCACCTTTCTTTATAATTTTATTGTTGAGTATACATTTCTTAATAATACAAACTTGGATTTCACATGCCCCTAGGAAGGTTATTATAGGGAAACTAAGTAGTGCCTTTCAGAAACAGTGTAACTTTTGGCATTAATATTAGGCCTTTTGGATTGTTTGCTGCCATAAACTACTTTCTGGCAGGGGTAGTTACACCTATGTGGCAATTGTTGCTATGGTATCCCTGTAGTCTCCCTGAGTTACTACTTGCTCCATGACAACATAATAGCATTATTTTGTGACCTGTCTCAACAAAAGAATATGAGACTGATCTTTAGTCTTTACTCTGTGAATATAGTTTTCTGACCCACTACTGTTTACTCCAAAAAAGAAACATGCTCAGACCACGGTTTTTGCCTCCAGATGATCGAGTTGTGCGAGCAAGTGAGAGAAAAGCTGCCAAGCTGCATTTTAGTCAGTTGGGCAACAGTGAAAATTTTCTTTTAGAGGTGGAAAAAAGGTAAGACAGTCCTTTACAAAAAAAAGTTTTAGTTTGGTTCTGGATGTAGACAACAGTGAATTACTGCTTAATGTCTTCACTTTCCAATAGGAATCTCCACAAGTTGTAAGAATCCTCAGATCAGGAATAAAAGTATCTATTCAATGTATTAAGATTTACCTAGGATGAGAATCTGTCCCTCAGAGGGAGCATTTCTGCTTTGCTGAACTATTGGGTCTGCTTTAGATATAATTGTTGAAAATTCTCTAGGGGCGCCTGGGTGGCTTAGTCGGTTAAGCGTTGTCTGACTTTGGCTCAGGTCATGATTTCACAGTTTGTGGGTTCGAGCCCCGCATTGGGCTCTGTGCTGACTGCCAGCTCAGAGCCTGGAACCTGTTTCAGATTCTGTATCTCCCTCTCTCTCTGACCCTCCCCTGCTCATTCTCTCTCTCTCTCTCTCTCTCTCAGAAATAAATAAAGCATTAAAAAAAAAAAAGAAAATTCTCTAAAGCTGTTGTTCAAAGCTTACAGATAAGGATACCATGAAATGACTTATACCCATAAATGCTTACCAAATCTTTCTTGGAGTTATACATCAGTGCATGGTCTTTTCCTATTGAATTGAAAGGTTTACATTACCATGGAGATAAATTTTTTAGAAGGAAAGGGAAGTATTTTTCTACAAAACCAAAGTAAACAAACCTAAAGTGTCTGAAACTCTAAAGTATCTGAAAGGTAGATTTTTCTACTTCTTGTTACTAAAACATGAACAAAATAAGATACCATAACTTCTACTACAAAACCCATGCTCTTTATTTTTAAAAAGTAGCTTTATTTTTGAAAAACAGAAATCCATTACAATTTACATAATACAGAAGAATACAGTGAAGAAAAGTAAAAATCACCCCATTTTCTACTACCAAGAGTTAACTACTAGTAATGTTTGGTATATATCCTTATAGACCTCTGTATGCCTACCTATAGACACATGTACATGTTTCTATTTGTATTGTTTTCTGATGATAAAAGTAATGCATGCTTGTTATTGAGAACTTGGAAAGTATAGAAAAACCATTAAGAGGGGCACCTGGGCGGCTCAGTTACTTAAGCATCCAGCTTCGGCTCAGGTGATGATCTCTCAGTTTGTGGGTTTGAGCCCCACACTGGGCTCTGCACTGGTGGTATGGAGCCTGCTTGGGATTCTCTCCCTTCCACTCTCTGCACCTCCTCTACTTGTGCTCACTCTTTCTCTCAAAATAAACAAATAAACATTTAAAAACCACAAGAAATAAACAAGCAACTCATAATTTCACTACCAGAAATAAACACTAATTATATTAAGATAAATATCCTCTTAGCCTTATATATGCATGTGTGCTTATCTCCAAAATTATGTTATATAATAGATATCTAAATACATGTTAATAATAAAGATAATACATATGTAATATTTATTTTATAGTAATTTGCTTCCTATATGTACCATTTTTAGTTTGATAAGGTATCATGAACATATCTCCATAGCATTAAATATTCTTCCCAAAAATGAGTTTTTATTTATTTGTTTATTATCTTTCCCTACCATGAGGACTAGGACTTTGCTTGTCTTGTTTATTGCAGTATCTCTAGTGCTTAAACAGTGCCTGACATATATAGGTATTAAGAAACAATTTGTTGAATGATGAATGAATGAAGTAAATGTCTGTTGGCCTTGGATCCTTCTCTTTGCCTATCTCTGCTCTTATCCTTTATATTTTTTCTTTTCTTTTTTAAGTTTATCTATTTATTTGAGAGAGAGAGAGAGTGAGAGCACAAGTGAGAGAGGGACAGAGAGAGAGAGGAAGAGAGAATCCCAAGCAGGCTCCATGCTGCCAGTGCACAGCCCGATGTAGGACTCAAACTCAAGAACCATGAGATCATGACCTGAGCTGAAACCAAGAGTCAGACACTTAAACATGACTAAGCCACCTAGGCACCCCTGACCCTTTATATGTCTTATAATGTAACCTTCAGAGAGCATTTTTAGTTCCCTATATATATTTTTTTAGTTCTCTGTTTTTTAAGTCAAGTATATTGAGAATTTTACATAGAGTAAAATTCACCCTGCTGTTGAAAGAAATGCAATATTTCTAAAAAGTTGTTTATATATATATTCTGTGACCTAATTCTTATTTTAAGTCATTGGGGGGAACCCTGTTTAATGTACAAATACAGAGATGAATTAATTTGTAACTGAATACATTTTCTAGTAAGGCAGATAATTAGCACCATCATATTTCTGTTTAGTTATCATATAGTAATTGTAAAACCAGAGGTAAAATTTTACTCAAGTGCCCAGTCCTAACAGTGTATCTAAGCTCTACAATCTTGGGTAAAGATTTTTTTAAAGTTTGTGTGTTTGTTTGTTTGTTTGTTTAGACCCAAGTTAATTAACATATAGTGTAATAATGATTTCAGGAATTGAATTTAGTGATTCATCACTTACATATAACACCCAGTGCTCATCCCAGCAAGTGTTGTCCTTAATGCCCATTGCCCATTTAGCCTATCCCCTGACCTAACACCCTGCCAGCAACCCTCAGTTTGTTCTCAGTATTTAAGAGTCTCTTATGGTTTGTCTCCCTCTCTGTTTTTTTCTTATTTTTGCTTCCCTTCCCCTATATTCATCTGTTTTGTTTGGGTAAACATTTTTTATTTTTTTTAAATTATTATTTTTTGGGGGGGAGTAAAGATTTTTTTAAAAAGTCTTTCTGAGTCCCAGTTCCTCCAACCTAAAATGAAGATAAGAGATAATAGGGAAGCTTTTATGATTAAATAAAATGGTGGATGTAAAGTACCTATCTCATAGTCTAGGCTGTCTTCTGTACTTCCCAATCTGTACTTCCTGTACTTATATCTTACTATACTACTTCAATCAAATGCTACACTTGTCTTTCTTGTCTGTTTTTTTTTTTTTTTTAACTAATGGCTGTAGTTGTCCCCACTATAATTCTTGGTAGCAGAACCTTCCTTTCTGTGTCCTATGAGTTTTTTAATTCAAAAGAAAATTCCTATTCCTTTAATCATTCAGACCTAACTTGGTGTCAAGAAAACAATGTCTGAATGTTCTGGCTTTCATACTTTAAAGGCTGAACTATAGTATCTTCCTCTCTCACTATTCACAGTAAAAATATTATGGCCTTAAAAATAGAGTTTAGTGGAAATATTTGTGAAATTAATATTTTCTAGAGCATTTTGGGGAAAAATCTGATCACCATGAATTAATGTTTTCTAAATAGCATTTAGTGGTGATCTCAGAAAGCTTCTTTTGAGTTTTCTTTTAAATTTGAGTTTTAAATAAATTATTCTATGTGGCAGCTCTAGGGAGAAGACAATGAAAAACTGTGTGACAGATGAGAGCTCTGCATCAAAAACCAATGCTGATATTGACAACAGAATTGAAACTGGTAAGTTTTCTCTCTTTGATCACAAAATGCTTAAAACAGAAGTTATTTCAATTTTTATGGGCAGTCTTGGGTAGGATGAGGACAATATAGTTGAGAAATGAACAAATTTGAAGTAAGCACAAGATTTACTGACTGTGCTTTTCTTCCTTTTCTCACTGCCAGAAGGAGCCCTATTTATTGAGCAGGCACTTACCAGAACCCATTAAGTACAAGCTGTAGTCAGAATGTAATTTCATTTATATCGGTTTACATTCGGTACATTCTGAAATTTTCATTGCCAGTCCTCATGGCTCCGGAGCATTGCTTATGGTGATTAATTCATTAATCAGAGACTGGTGACTCATCTGCATCAATGTAGCTCAGAACCTGTGCTTCTCCACCTTGAACCTTTGCAACTGCAGAATCTCTTGTGTTTGTGTTATATTCCTGGCAAGCATCGCCTGAAAGCACTCCTGGTAGTGCAATATGATTTGAGTGGTTATACCACATTTATGGTTGTGGCACACAGTCTAGAAGAAAGGTTTCCACAAGAGAAATTGCATGCAGTGGACCCTAATGGATTAACTTGGCACTCATTAGATGACCTTTTATTTGAGAAAATTTTATTCTGTAGAGACCTCTGTCCCTTTGAAGGATATATCAAATTATTTACAACCTCTAAAAATTAACCTCTAATATCTCAGCAATAACTTTAATAGATGAAGTGTGTAAGTTTAGACATTAAGAATTTCCAGTTTATAACATACAGTATTTTGTTTTCCTTACTACTTGTCTATCCTGGCAGACATTTATTGACAAGTGATTTTAACATGATTTAATGGTAAAATAAGCCATCATGAAGTATAATTTTTATTTTTCTTTCTTGGAAGCATCAGTGTATATATGTCATGGAGCATGGATTGCTTTATTTCATTTTAATTTCATTTAATTTTTTTTAACGTTTATTTTTTGAGAGAGAGAGAGACAGAGACAGAGACAGAGCGTGAATGGGGGAGGGGCAGAGAGAAAGAGAGACACAGAATTCAAAGCAGGCTCCAGGCTTTGAGCTGTCAGCACAGAGCCCAAGGTGGGGCTTGAGATCACAAACCACGAGATCATGACCTGAACCAAAGTCAGATGCTTAACTGACTAAGCCACCCAGGTGCCCCCTTTATCTCATTTTAAACAGCATCTTTTTATATTTAAAATTTGATGAAATTCTATTGTAATACTTGTGGAAAATACTGAAAAGTATGAAGAACAGCATTTGATTCACTCATAAGCCTGTCCCCTAGAGAGAATCCCAATGAATAATTTGGTATACAACCTTCCTGTCTTTTTTCTAAGTAAAAACATTTATATATCCATTTCTAGAATGACGAAGGTACACCGAAGTATAATTTGACTGTTTTTGTATGAGTTGAATTAAACTTCATTTATGTTATATTAAATCATTAGCACACATGAAGTTTCACTCCATGAATTAAAATGTTTTAGAGTGCACAGTCTCTCCTCTGAAAAAACTGCGTTGCTAAGGCCCATTTCTAAAGGTTCTTGGAAGCTCCAGCTGTTGCCTGGATTTTTTTTTTTTAATATAAAATTTATGTTGCTACCTTGAAATGTTAAAGAGCTTTGCTTTCCACTGAAAATCATGTTTGTGCTAGACCCGTTGGGAGTGTTGCCTGTAAGCACTGTTGGTAATCCAATATGACTAAAGTGGTTATGCCATGCTAATGGTTGTGCCACAAGCTAGGAGAAAACTTTCTGGAGGACAGTTTCCACTAGCTCAGTTCCAAACAGTGCTTTCCCACCAATCATTTAGAATGGACAGGGAAACTTTTGTCTTAGATCTTCATCCTATTCTCCTAACCACATGATCTTTGACTCTTTCAAAAGTTCCTCTCTCTTTTCCCATAGCCCTAAAACAAACATACCTAGCCTATGTCTTTAGACTCTCTTTTTTCCTTATTTGCCCTTATTGATCTATTTGTAAAACTTGCTTTATTCCCTCTCTCTAGATGACTCTTAAATATTGATCTCAGGCACCTGCCTGGCTCAGTCAGTAGAATGTGTGACTTTTGATCTTGGGGTTGTAAGCTGGAGCCTCATGTTGGGTATAGAGATTACTTAAACATAAAATCTTTATTTTTTATTTTTTATTTCTAGGAGAGAGAGAGAGAGAGACAGAGTGAGCAGGGGAGGGTCAGAGAGAGAGGGAGACACAGACTCTGAAATAGGCTCCAGGCTCTGAGCTGGCAGTCAGCACAGAGTCCGACACGGGGCTTGAACCCATGAACTGTGAGATCATGACCTAAGTGAAAGTCGGACGCTTAACCGACTAAGCCACCCAGGCACCCCTTAAACATAAAATCTTAATATAGGTAGATAGATCTAACTTCGTATATACTTGGAATCTCCATTAGAAAACTTTCCAGTTCTTCAAACTAAACATGTTAAAAAACCAAATGACAACTTTCCTCCAGCCCTAAACAGCAGCTAGGGTTTCATCAGTGTTACGACCACTTTCCTAGAACTCAGGCTTAGAACCATACTAAGATTTGATGCTGCTCCTTCCCTAAAGGCCAGCTGAACATTTATACTCTATAGTATGATCCACAATTGATGAGCCTTCCTTTTCCTTTCCTAATGGTCTCTTAACAGGCATGTGTAATAGCTATCATTTACTGAGTGTAAACCCTGGGCCTGGCACTGTGCATTATCTTATTTAATCCTCACAACAACTTTGAAGGTGGTTATAATTATCCTTGTTTTATGGGTGAGGAAACTGAGACCCAAAAAAGGTGAAATAACTTGTTCTAGTTATACAGTAAGTAGAAGAGCTGGAATGCAAACTCTGGTCCATCTGTCATCAAAGTCCTCTTAAGCATTACACCAAACTGCCTCCTGGTCTCTTCCTTCAGTTCATTTTGTAATTTCCTATCAGATTAATTTTCTTAAAACTCAGCTGTGATAATTATGCTTGCCTGCTCAAAATTTTCCATGGCTCCCCTCACCTACTAAATTAAGACTCCTTAATTTGACATACAAGATTTCCTTCAACTCTGGCCACAGTTTATTTCTTCAACCTAGCCTGAAACCTATCTCCTGTTTCTGAATGTCAATTTCCAGTGCTGCAATCAGATCAAACCACTGTCTCCTCCTCAGATAGCTCTTCCTTTCTCCCTCCTCTGCCCCTGAACTAATACTGTCCCTTTAGCTTGGCATGCTTTAATCAAAATCCTACCTTGTTTTAATGACCTAACTCAAAGTCCATTCTCCTTAGTGAAACTTTTTTTGAGTCTTCAACAAAAAAATTTTCCTGGTNGCATTGGGAACATGAGACAAACATGAAAGAGCTAAGTAACATAATCCCAGGCAATGCATATGAAAACGTCAAGTGGATGGTAGAAATCAGTATTCCTCAAACTCAGGGCTATGGACTCAGTCCAGGGATACACTCAGAGGTCCACAGGTAGTGTGAGATCCTTTACTTTTGAGTTCTTGTTTGATGCCATTATGAAAGATATTTAAAAGATGTAAAGGTATGTAATACACTTTTAAAAAGTATTAGTCTTTTGTTTAAAAATATGCTTTTTTAGAACAATTTTAAGTTCACAGCAAAACTGAACAGAAAAGATGGAGTTCTCATATACCCCCTGCCTTCACACACACACGCGCGCGCACGCGCACACACACACACACACACACACACAGCCTCTGCCACTGCCAACATCCTGACCCAGGGTGGTACTTTTGTTAAAATTGCTGAGCCTACATTGACATGTCATTATCATCCAAAGCCCATGGTTTACATTAGGGTTCATTCTTGGTGTTGTGCATATTATTGGTTTGACAAATATATAGTGATGTGTAGCCGCCATTTTAGTATCATACAGCATAATTTCACTGCCCTAAACTCTGTGCTTACGTAGCCATCCCTTCTTCCCCTCGAACTCCTGGAAACCACTGATCTTTTTCCTGTCTCCATAGTTTTAGAATTTTTTCCTAGTTATTTTTATTGTAGCAAAATACATATAAAATAAAATTTACCATCTTAACCATTTTTAAGTGTAAGTTCAGTGGTATTAAATACATTCATAATGTTGTGTAACCATCACCACCATCTCCAGAACTCTTTTCATCTTATAAAACTGAAACTATATCCATTAAATGATAACTCTCTATGTCCCCCTCCTTGCAGTCCCTGGCATCCACCATTCTATTTTCCTTTTTTTTTTTGTAATTTTTTTTTTTTAATTTCTAGGAGAGAGAGAGACAGCGCAAGCAGGGGAGGGTCAGAGAGAGAGGGAGACACAGAATCTGAAGCAGGCTCCAGGCTCTGAGCTGGCGGTCAGCACAGAGCCCGACGCGGAGCTCGAACCCATGAACTGCGAGATCATGACCTAAGCGAAAGTCGGATGCTTAACCGACTAAGCCACCCAGGCGCCCCCACCATTCTATTTTCTCTCTCTATGATTTTAACTGCTTTAACTACTTCATATAAGTGGAATCATACAGTATTTGTCTTTTTGTGACTGGCTAATTTTGCTTATCATAACGTCCTTAAGGCTCATTGATGTTATAGCATATGTCAGAATTTCCTTCCTTTTTAAGAGTGAATAATATTCCATTGTTTGTGTATATCACATTTTGCTTATCCATTCATCTGTTGATGGTCACTTGGATTGCTTCCATGTTTTAACTATTGTGAATAATGCTGTTATGAATATGGGTTTACAGATACCTCTTTAAGACCCTGCTTTCACTTATTTGAGGATAGGCCCAAAATTACTGCCTCATATGATAATTTTATTTTTAATATTTTTAGAAACTACAATACTATTGTCCATATCATCTGTACCATTTTATATTCCCACCATACAGTTGGACCAACAGTTCCAATATCTCCACATGCTTCCCAACATGTGTAATTTTCTCTGTGTTTTTTTATTTAATAGTAGCCATGCTAGTGAGTATGAGGTAGTACTGATGGTTTTGATTTTAATTTCCCTAATGATTAGTGATGTTGGGAATCTTTTTTTTTTTTAATTGAGAGAGAGAGAGAGAGTGAGCACGTGAGCAAAGGGCAGAGAGAGAAGTGGTGCTCACCTGAAGCAGGGCTCATGCTCACCCTAAGCAGGACTCAAGCTCACCCAGTGAGCTTGAACTCATGAGACTTGAACTCATGAACTGTGGGATGATGACTGAGCCAAAGTCAGATGCTTAACGACTGAGCCACCCAGGTGCCCTATTGAGTGTCTTTCATGTCCTTATTGACCATTTGTATATCTTCTTTTGGCAAAATATCTATTCAAGTCCAATGCCCACTTTTATCTATTGTTAGTTTTTAAAAAATGTTTATTTTTGAGAGAGAAAGACAGAGGGCGAGTGGGGAGGGGGAGGGTTGCAGAGAGAGAGAGGGAAACACAGAAACTGAAGCAGGCTTTAGGCTCTGAGCAGTCAGCACAGAGCCAGATGCAGGGTTCAAACCCATGAACAGCAAGATCATGACTTGAGCCAAAGTCAGACCATCAACTGACTGAGTCACACAATCACTCCTAATGCCCACTTTTTAGTTGGGGTTTTTGTTGTTGAGTTTTAGGGGTTCTCTATATATTCTGGATATTAATCCCTTATCATATATATGATTTGCAAATATTTTCCCCTTTTTTTAAAAAATATTTTTTTATTTATTTCTAGGAGAGAGAGAGACAGCATGAGCAGGGGAGGGTCAGAGAGAGAGGGAGTCACAGACTGAAACAGGCTCCAGGCTCTGAGCTGGCAGCCAGCACAGAGCCCGACGCGGGGCTCTAACCCACGAACCGCGAGATCATGACCTAAGCGAAAGTCAGACGCTTAACCGACTAAGCCACCTAGGCGCCCTGCAAATATTTTCCCCTATTCAGTGGATTTTCTTTTTACTCTGTGGATATTGTTTTTAGATGCAGAACATTTTAAATTTTCATGAAGTTCAATTTGTTTTTTCTTTTGTTGCTTTGCCTTTGGTGTCTCATCCAAAAAAATCATTGCCAAATCCAATGACCTGTTTTCTTCTAAGAGTTTTATAGTTTTAGGTCTTACATTTATGTCTGATCCATTCTCAGCCAATTTTCATATATGATCTTAGGTAAGGGTCCAACTTCATTCTTTTGCATGAAGGGTGGGACATGAGTAGTTGCTATTGCTACTGCTAAGAACTGAACTTGACTGAAGTTAACTTCAATTTAACTTCCAGGTCTTCCCCTGGAAAGTGAAAACCTTCTATAGATTCCAGAATTCCAAAATAGTTACATCAGACAGATTCTGCCAGTGTAATTGTCGCACAGGCAGAAGACATGCAGGATGTTGCTTACTCTGCCATCTTCCCCATCTCCATAGTTTAGCCATTTCCAGAACGGCATATAGTTGGAATCATTAAGTATGTAGACTTTTCAGATTGGCTTCTTTGCTTAGTATTATCCACTTAAGATTCCTTTATGTCTTTTCATGGCTTGATAGCCCCTTTCTTTCTAGTGCTGAATAATATTCCATTGTCTGGATATATCACAGTTTATCCATTCACCTACTAAAGGACATCTTGGTTGCTTCTAAGATTTGGCAATTTTGAAAAAAGCTGTTATAAACATCCATGTGCAGTGTTTGTGTGGACATGAGTTTTCAGTTCTTTTGGGTAAATACCAAGTATTTAGTTTTGTAGGAAACTGCCAAACTGTCACCTGTACAATCTGCTTTTTAAAATATCGTTTTATATACTGAGCTTCTTAAATTGAAGTTTCTCAAACTGGATTTATATTCTCAGAGTTTGTGAGAACATTGAATTTGAGAAACACTGATGTGGATGGACACATGCTTTAGAAGCTCAGACTGTGCTAAGAGCAGATGTGAAAAGGTTTTGTAGCAGTTGTGGAAACAAAGTCATCAACCTTAAAGGCTGTGGAACCCTGGAATAGCCTGAGAGGAGGAGGAGGAGGGCATTGTGGTTGGTGGGATGCGTGTGAACAGCTGTGTGAAAGTGGTAATGAGTATAGCAGGCCATAGAGACAGTTGAGTGACCGTGTGGTTTGAGTAGAAAGTTTACGTTGGATAGAAGGTCAATTATTGGAGAACAATGAATGCCTTACTAAAGTTAATATGTATTCATTTAGCACACATATACTCTGAACTGAAAGGGGCCCTGCTCACTCTTTTAGCCATTTCCTTTTACCTTTAAGTAGAATTACACCTAAAATATATTGATCAAATGGGTATCTTATTTTGAAACAGCAAAGGGGCGCCTGGCTGCCTCAGTTGGTAGAGCATGTGGCTCTTGGTCTAGGGGTTGTGAGTTCAAGCTCCATGGCAGGCACAGAGATTACTTAAAGTAAAGTAAAATCTTAAGAAAAATAAAATAGCAAAGAAAAATTCACCACAATCATCCTTGTACATCCTTGTACAGGAACGAAACCAGCATTATCTATAATAGCCCAAAAGTCCCTCAGCTGATGAATGGATAAACAAAATATTGTATATGCATGTAAGGCATATTATTCAGCCATAAAAAAGAATGAAGTACTGATACATGTACAATATATATCTTGAAAAAAATCATGCTAAGTGATAGGAGCCAGACAAAAAGGCCAAATATTATGTTATTCCGTTTATGTGAAATGTCCAGAATAGGAAAATCCATAGAGACAGAAAGTATATTGATGGTTGCCAGGGCTGGCAGGGAGAAGAGGATTGAAAGTGACAGATAACTGGGTTTCTTTTTGGGTAATAAAATTAGATAGTGGTGATGATTGACAACTTGACATACTGTAAAGGGTTAATTGTATGGTGAGTGAATAAAGTTAAAATAAAGATTCTCCTCTCCCCCAAAAAAGTGATTCTAAGGGTGTCTGGGTGGCTCAGTTGGGTGAGCGTCCAACTTCAGCTCAGGTCATGGTCTCACCATTGGTGCATTCAAGCCGCACATTGGGCTCTGTGCTGACAGCACAGACCTTGCTTCGGAGCCTCTATCTCCCTGTCTCTCTGCCCCTCCCCTGCTCGTGCTCTTTCTTTTTCTCTCTCTCAGAAGTAAACATTAAAAAAAGTGATTCTATAACTCTTGGTAATTGATTAATATGTGAGATGGATGAGAGTCAAAGAATTAGTTTCTATCTTGAGAGATTGGTTGAATAGTAATGCCAATAGTGAGATGCAGATTGGAGTGGAGGGTGGGGAGCATCAGTATAGTAGGCCTAGAAGTGAAGATAATGAGTTTGGTTTAGAAAATATCAACTTCTTATTCGTCTGGGAGGGGGGCACTCGTTGGATGAAGTTCAAGAAACTTAGGTCTGGGCCAAAGCAGAGATCAGAGTGGAGATTTAGATTTAGGGTCATCCAGATTTAGGTGGTAAAGAGAAGGTCTGGTAGCATTTAGCAAAGAGTTTGGACGTTGGGGTATTTGCTTAAACAAAGAGAGGGGTTGGAAGAAAAAGAACCTGAGAATCTGAAAAAGAATATAAGTGCAGCAGAAGGAAACAGGATGGAGCAGGGTCTTGGACACCTGGGAAGTGTAAGTGTTGTTCTGTTGGATAAGGGTAAGAGGAGGCCTGAACTCAAAAGTCCCAGTTTACTAACCATCCTCATTATCTACTAAGAATCAGGTTAAGACTATTAATTTATGCTTTACTTTGTTTTTTCTTTTTTTCCTGTGTTATTACTGCAATAGGATCCAGGAAACATAAACTTTTAAGAGCTTTTAAGTAATTCTGTCAAATACAATGGTGGAAGAGCATTTCATACTGAAGTAATAGGAAATTTCAATCCAAGAAGGCAACTCAGAAGTAGGAAGTATTTGGGGTACCTGGGTGGCTCACTCATTAAGAGTGAGACTCTTGGTTTCAGCTTGGGTGATGATCTCAAGCCATGTGGTTTTGAGCCCCACATCAGGCTCCATGAGGACAGCTTAAGATTCTCTCTCTCCCTTTCTCTCTTCCTCTGTCTCTCTCTCAAAAATAAATTAAAAAAAATAAACTTAAAAGAAGTAGGAAGCATTTTAGAGCCCCAAATGGACTGAGGGGCTAGATTTTAAAAATGCTGACTTTATTCAGTGTGTATTCTCAGTTGCCCTGGCTTACAGCAGCTTTCTGTTGCCAGAGCCTACAAATAAAAACTAGCAGAAGAGCACATTGTTTGACAAAGGCCCAAGTTTTTGAAACTATCTTAGTTCTTACATAATCCTGCTAGGGCAAAAACCTCCCTAGACAAGAAACTCTTATTTTCATCCAAGTTCCCCCAGAAGACTCCAGATCCCAGAATTCTGCAATTAATAAGTATTGATCAAGAATGTGCAAAAACTTCTATACAAGTGTTCCAATCTAATAAAAATCCTAACTGGCTTTTTTAAAAAAAAATGTTTATTTACTTTTGAGAGAGAGCGATAGACAGAGAGAGACACACAAAAAATCCAAAGCAGGCTCCAAGCTCTGAGCTTTCAGCACAGAGCCTGACGTGGGGCTCGAACTCACAAGCAGTGAAACCATGACCTGAGCTGAAATTGGACAATTAACCAACTAAGCCACCCAGGTACCCCCTAACTGGCTCTTTTTGATAACAGTTTCTAGAGTGGCCAGGACTAGGATATAGTTTTGTTTTTAAGTGATCTCTACACCCAGTGTGGGGGTCCAACTCACAACCCTGAGATCAAGAGTTGCACGCTCCATGTTCCACTGACTGAGCCAGGCTGACACCCCCCATTACTTTCTTTTAGCCTTTCTTCAACCCTAAAAGATAGGTAGTCTAGATTTTATCATCACTGTTTTACAATGGAGAAAACCAGAGAAGTTAAACAGTTTGCCCAAGTTCACGTGGTTTCCAGGTGGTGGCACCAGAACTATCAATCTTGTGACTTGCCTTCCAGTATCTTTTCATAAGACATGTTGCCTTTGAAATCTCGTCAGTGCTTCATTGTATGCCTTTTCTTTTAACACAGACTCAAACAAAGGACTTTTTATTCCCTTCCCCAACCGGGAAATAAAGGATACCCTAACAAGTACTGCTGCAACCCAGGGCAATAGTATACCAGATCAGAAATTGGACACTTTCCCACTGGGGACACAGGTAATGTATTCCCCTTCCTGTTGATCTGTTGACTACTATATGATTAACACCAATAAGTCACTGGACTCTCAATTATTTATGAAGGTCTAAGAGGATTTGTTTGATAAAGGCATTTTAGACCCTTTAAAAGGAAAAAAAGGCAAAAAAGTAAGTAAGTAAATAAATAAATAAAATTAAAGGAAAGAAGAACAGACAGGATACAGAGGACCTTCTCCATTAATTTCTTTTTTTTTAATTTTTATGTTTTATTTATTTTTGAGAGCAAGAGATGCAGAGCATGAGCGGGGGAGGTGCAGAGAGAAAGGGAGGCACAGAACCCGAAACAGGCTCCAGGCTCTGAGGTGTCAGCACAGAGCCCAGTGAGGGCCCGAACTCAGGAACCACAAGATCATGACCTGAGCAGAAGTCAGACACTCAATTGACTGACCCACCCAGGCGCCTTTCCATTAATTTCAATCTCCTTTTTCCCTCTCCCATACTAATTTGTTATCAAATGTAGTATTTATACGTACACAACTTGTAGCACATTTTATGCCAAGTATTTTGGCTCTCAAACAGAGATTTTGTCTGGTTTTAAAATTTCTCCTCTCAGGACACCTGGGTGGCTCAGTCAGTTAAGCATGGGACTCTTGATTTCAGCTTAGGCCATGAGCTCACAGTTTGTGGGTTTGAGCCCCATGTCCGGCTCCATGCTGCTTAGAATTAGCTCTCTCCCTCTCTCACTGTTCCTCCCCCACTTTTGCACGCACACACACTCTCTCTCTCAAAATAAAGAAAATAAACTTAAAATTTCTCCTTTTTATCCAGTGTCTCCATTTCCTGTTACCTCACTTCCTTACATTTTCTGCCTCTGACTTTTAGTTACTGAATCTTAACATCTCAAGGGTAGCTTTCCCAAAGCTGCCTCTTCATTGGAACCTAAAAGAAGAAAAATTAGGGGTAAAGATGGTATAGAAGTTGTGGACAGTTGGGAGGTAGAGATTATTTATGCAAGATGAGGCAAAAATTAAGAATAAATTTAAAAATTTTTTTAATGTTTTTTATTTATTTCTGAGAGAGAGAGACAGCGTGAGCAGGGGAGGGTCAGAGAGAGAGGGAGACACAGAATCTGAAGCAGGCTCCAGGCTCTGAGCTAGCCGCCAGCACACAGCCTGACGTGGGGCTCAAACCCACGAACCATCAGATCATGACCTGAGCCGAAGTCAGACGCTTAACCGACTGAGCCACCCAGGTGCCCCAGGAATAAATTTTTAATGAAAAAATTGGTGAAGGGAACACAACCATTATATAAGACTCGTTTATATCAGTGAGTATGGAGTGCGTGGGTGGCTCAGTCAGTTAAGAGTACAGCTTCAGCTCAGGTAATGATCTCACAGTTCATGGGTTCAAGCCCTGCATCATGCTCCGTGCTGACAGCTCAAAGCCTGGAGCCTACTTCAGATTCTGTGTCTCCCTCTGTCTCTGCCCCTCCCCTGCTTGCACTCTGTCTCTGCCTCTCAAAAATAAACATTTAAAAAAATTTATATGAGTGAGTATGATGCAGGAAGCAGAACTGACTGCTTTATATTCAACTTCTCGTTTGTCTGCATTTCCTTTGATAAATTAATAGCAATGAAATTGCTGAAAATAGCCAGAAGGAGACAAAAAGAAGGCTCTGATTAATCCATATTTGGATTTACTGTATTAGTAAAAAGTAAGATTTTTTTTCCATTTGAGTTTATAATACCTTATAGAAAGATAAATTAGCATTTAGTTGGTTACTTTTTTTTGGAGATTCTCTTTAGGTAACTTAGAAACTATCTCAGTTACCATTTATAAAATCTTAGTATTTGTTTTAAAGGAAATGGAGACAGAAGTACCTGAGTGGCTCAGTCAGTTAGGCGTCCAACTCTTGATTTAGGCTCAGGTCATCATCTCATGATGATGCCATAGAGCCCCATGTCCAGCTCTGTGGTGGGCACAGAGCCTGCTTAAGATTCTCTCTCTCCATCTCCCTCCATCCCTCCCCTGCTCACTCTCTCTCTCTCTCTCAAAATAAATAAATAGATTAATGAAAAAAATAATAAAGGAAATGGAAACAAAGAAAAACATGCAGTTAAAATTAAATAGGACTTTTTAAATTAAAACTAACAAACTTCAGGGGCGCCTGGGTGGCTCAGTTGGTTAAATGTCGACTTTGGTTCAGGTCATGATCTCGCAGTTCCTGAGTTCAAGCCCCGCATCAGGCTCTGTGCTGGCAGCCAGCTCAGAGCCTGAAGCCTGTTTCAGATTCTGTGTCTCCCTCTCTCTCTGACCCTCCCCTGCTCACACTGTCTCTCTCTCTCTCAGGAAAAAAAAAATAAAAATAAAAGATTAAAAAAAAACCAACTTCATTGAAACTACTTGAAGTGACAGACAAAAAGGAAATTAAATAGCTTGCTATATATTCTTTTAGTTTAAGAAATAAGTAAGATTTCTTCCTTTCCATAACTACCAAAAATATACCGAAAACTTGAAGATGATATTTAAAAAAGCAAACCCTAGATGGCATTCTTTTTTGTGTTAATCCTTGCTTAATTATGCCTCAAATTAATTTTCAGCCTTTTAAAACTCTCAGTAGCACTTGTAGTTGATGCTTAGCTTTATCATAAAGTAAAATAAGTACAATAGTTCTTTAAACAGGAAAAATAAAGTTGGAAAATTTGAGCCATCTAACTTCAATGCTGCTTTAAGCAGAAAAAAATAAGAGTATTTCACTGTTTGGTATGTCTTTTACCAACTGAGGCTATTTTGTCTTTCCAGAGAGTCTCCTTACCTACTCCAAAGCAGCTCTAGAATCTTTTTGTATTGTGGCTATTTAAAAGTAGGCTTAAGAAGCACCTGGGTGGCTCAAACGGTTAAGTGTCCAACTTCGGCTCATGTCATGATCTCATGGTTCATGGGTTCAAGCCCCACGTCAGGCTCATCACTGACAACTCAGAGCCTGGAGCCTGTTTCAGATTCTGTGTCTCCCTCTTTCTTTCTGCTCCTCCCCTGCTTGTGCTCTCCCTCAAAGATAAACATTAAAATTTTTTAGGGGCGCCTGGGTGGCTTAGTCGGTTAAGCGTCCGACTTTCGCTTAGGTCATGATCTCGCGGTTCGTGGGTTCGAGCCCCGCGTCGGGCTCTGTGCTGACTGCCAGCTCAGAGCCTGGAGCCTGTTTCGGAGTCTGTGTCTCCATCTCTCTCTGCCCCTCCCCTCTTCACGCTGTCTCTCTATTTAAAAAAAATTTTTTTTAAATAGGCTTAAACTAGGACCTTTGCTTGAAGGTCTGTTTCCCTAGATTGTAAGGGTGGACTTGCTTACTAATAGAAAGTATTCTGAACCCCTGGTCTAGTAAGCTCGTGTCTGGATGCCCATTGACTGCCTTTTCCTAAACCGTCAAACTTTTTTTTCATTGCAGGAAGTGGCAAGAAGGGAGATACCAAGTGACAGTCACCAAGAAGATGGTAAATATTTTGTGCAGGGAGTATTTTTCTCCACACTAATCAGAGAAATCCAGATGTGATGAGATTTGGGAGAAGATGGAGATGTCTCAGCCCTAAGGCCCTACATGGTCAGCTAACTCTTTACTGCTTTTATAGGGAGCTGCCTGGATGCTTAGTGAACCTGTAAGGCTTTACTGGTTGATGAGTAGATAGTCTGACTTCCTTTGTTCTTGACTATTTGTACTGGCTGGCTGGTTCTTTTTACTTTTTCTTATCTTTCTTGTCCTCTTTTGGGCTTATTATGTTTTTATTCATCCATTTTTCCCATCTATTGGTTTATAAGCTATATACACTGTTTCAATGCTTTTACTATTATTCCCTAAACTACAATATGTCACCTTCACTTATATAATTAAAAAATTAATCAATACCTTAGGGCACTGGGTGGCTCAGTTGGTTAAGCATTGATTTTGGCTTAGGTCATGATCTCATGGTTTGTGAGTTTAAGCCCCGCGTTGGGCTCTGCACTGACAACATGGAGCCTGGAGCCTGCTTCAGATTCTGTGTCTCCCTCTCTCTCCTCCCCTCTCCCAGTCATTCTGTCTCTCTCCTCTCTCTCCCTCTCTCAAAAATAAATAAACATAAAAAATTTTTTAAAAAGTAATCAATACCTTAACTTTTTTCTTGGATAATTTGAAATGTTTTTTAATGTTTAATTTTTTTCTGAGAGAGAGAGAGAGACAGTGTAAGCAGGGGAGGGTCAGAGAGAGAGGGAGACACAGAATCTGAAGCAGGCTCCAGGCTCTGAGCTAGCTGTCAGCACAGAACCCGATGCAGGGCTCGAACCCATGAACCATGAGATCATGACCTGAGCCAAAGTTGGACGCTTAACCAACTGAGCCACCCAGGAGCCCCCTCTTGGATAATTTAAAGAACTTAAAAGTACTTTACTTCCTTCGTCCCTCCTGATTTACATATTATTATCATAGATTTTAATTCTTTATACTTTTTAAACCCATATAAAATTGTTTTTATACAGTCAGTGATCATTTAAATTTATCTTTGTATTTACCACTTTGTTTATTTCATTTTTTCATCCTAGACTTCCCTTCTGAGATAATTTTTCCCTAGCTTATAGTACATCTTTTAGAATTTCCTTTAGTGTGGGTTTACTATATTGAATTCTTTCAGTTTTTGTTTGTATGAAAATGCCTCTATTTCACCATTCTTTTGTTTTGTTTTGTTTTGAGAGAGAGAAAGTGAGAGTGTGCATGGAGGAGGGGATTAGGGAGAGGGAAAGAGATAATGTTAAGCAGGCTACATGCCCAGCATAGAGCCTGACATGGGGCTGGATCTCATGACTGTGAGATCATGACCTGAGCCAAAATCAAAAGTCAGGTGCTTAACTAACTGAGTCACCCAGGTGCTCCATTACCATTATCCTTAAAGAGTATTTTGGCTGGGTATAAATTTCTAAGTTGGCAGTTATTTCTTTCAGAAAGTTGAAGGTATTCCACTGTATTCTTTTGTTTTTGCTTTTGAGAAGTCAGCTGGAGCTCTGTCATTCCTGCAAGTCTTTTTTTCCTCTGGCTGCTTTTAAGATTTTCCAATTGTCTTTGGTTTTCTTCAGTTTCAGAATGATATATGGATTTCTTTTTATTTATTCTGTTTGGTGTTTATTAAACTTGATCTGTGAATTATGTCTCAATAATTCTGGAAAGTGCTTCAAATATTGTTTGTGTCCTTGTGTCTTGTCCTTTCTTTCTGTCCTTTTGGGACTCTTTATTAAATAAATATATGTTAGAGATTTTTACTTTGTCTCTTATTCTTTTATATTTTTCATCTTTGGTTTTTGTCTTTGTTTGGTCTGATCTGCCCTTTGGATCCTTCTGACTCATCTTTAGGTTCACTAACATTGTCCTCAGCTGTGTCTAATCTGTTTGCTGGGTTCTTAATTTCAATAGTTTTATTTTTTAGTTCTGTAAGTTTTATTCACTTTTTTTTTCAAGTCTTCTGAGTCAGTTTGTATAAACAGAAAATTTCCAGTTAGTTTTATATTTCTTTAAACATAGTAAACATAGGTGTTGCATAGGCAGTATGTTAATTCCAATATCTGAAGTTGTTGCCTTTTTTTTTTTTTTCTTCTCATACTTGTGTTGTCTCATTTACTTTTTTGTTCCTTTACTTTGGCTATTTGCTATATATTTGAAAAACTATTTGTAGGAATCATTTAAAGTCTTACATAAAGGTATCTTTCCCAGGTCAGATATTCATTTGCTTCTACCAGGTACCAGGGACACTATCATTCTGGGATCACTTTAATCTAAGCTCAAAGCTTGAGGCTCCCTGGACCCACTCAGCTGATGCAAACCTGGATTACAAATCAGTATAAGGGCTGGCTTATTTCTAGTTTATCTTTACTCTCAAGGTTGCATCCTGATAGGGGTTCCATTTTCATGTATATTGGAGGAGGGTCAGGGAGAGGGATGGTTTGTCATACTCCTCACTTGGGATGGATGCTGAACTTTACTTCTGTCCCTGTCATCCTAAAACTTCTGAGGGTAAAAGTGACTATAAGTGCTAGACTTACCTATGTGAGTCCTTGCTGTTAACTAGATTTGGGCCTAGAAATTCTTCACCAGCCAACAAGCTCTTTGATGTTTTATTAAAAAAAAATTTTTTTTTTTTGAGAGAGACAGAATGAGTGTGAGAGGGGAAAAGAGAGAAGAGAAACAGAATCTGAAACAGGCTTCAGGCTCCAAGCTGTCAGCACAGAGCCCAACACAGGGCTCGAACTCACAAACTGTGAGATCATGACCTGAGCCCAAGTCAGACACTTAACCAACTGAGCCACCCAGGTGCCGCCTCTTTGATGCTTTTAAGAGCTGCATCATCCCACTTTTTAAATATCTTCAACAGGAAACACAGTCTGAATTATCTAATCTCATCACTTGTTGCTAGATTATTTTTGTATGTAAAGATATTGTTCTACAACTTTTCCCCACTGTATAGGCTGGCCCTCAGTAAAACCTTGGTATTCTATAGGTCCTTTTCAGATAAAAGTGCTTGGTTCCACTTTTTTATGTTAATATGACTAACTCAGGGGTAGTATTTTTTGCTTCCTAAGGAAGACCCTTAAGCATACGAAACTCTGAAAACTCCGAAGAGCACCAAGACTTCTACTTGCTCCACTCTGATGCTTTTTGGAGATGGCACATACAGCTGTCTGAAAGAAATGCTTTATAGCTAATTAGGGATTTTCATAGGTTTTAGATTCCCTGCCATTTAATTGGCTTAGGATACTGGTTCCCAGTGTATGAACCTAGAACCTCTGAGTGTAGTTTGGGGATGGGAGTGGGCTTAGTTTTATTGCAAGGAGTCTATGAAATGATAGACCTACCAACTATTGTCTATACACTGAATACATAAGATTACAACTATTGTCATATGGGGTGCACCAAAATTTTTATATGAAAACAGCATCTAGAGGGGCTCAGTCAGAAGAAAATGTGACTCTTAATCTTGGGGTCATGAGTTTGAGCCCCACATTTTGTGAAGAGCTTATTTAAAATAAATAAATAAAATAGAAAGCAGCATTTAGAAAACTCTGATCCTGCAGCTTTAGGAGGAAATTCTTAGGGGTTTAGGGTGACATGAAGTTTATCTCCAGAATGTTAGAGATTCTTTACTGTTTACTCATTATCCATTATGTTTTATCGTTGTTCCATGTAAAAATCCTTTTATCACTTTATGCTATTACTTAACAAAATTATAAACCTTCTCTTCCTGAGAACTTTTCTGGTAGACAGAGGTATGTCCAGTGAACAGAGGTACCCTAATTGAGCCAACAATTCTCATTGTATTTTGTGTTTTCTTTTCCCCTTGGTGGTGGTGGTTAGAATTCAGACGCTTCTCTCCTCATCAGTCCACAGTCCGATCCCCAGAGAAGACGACTAGAGAAGGATACCGACTATCTTTTTTGAACAATAGGTCTTCAGTTTCTTCTCCAGAAAAGGACTTGATACTAAAACCTGATAATTACCAGCTTACCCATGATGTCTCACTGGGTAAACGCCTGGATGTGGGTGATTCTAGCCAGATCCACCCCTATCAGTTACCTTCAGATGTTGGTCTAGAAAGTTATGATACTCATTATTCTCAAAATCTATCCCTGCATGGAAGTCCTGGCAAAAGGCCTCAGAGAAGCAAGAACTACCGAGAATATAGCGTAAAGCCTTCAAATGACATGAAGGCCACCACATCCCATTCCTGTGGAGACTTACTGACTTCTCTGTCAAACCCTGACTCCAGCACCGGAAGGCTTTTAAAGCTTAGTTCAGGTAATAGCTTCCTATCAGTTTATAAGCCTTTTTTCTTAGGCATGAAGATAGAGTTATAACTGAAAATTTTGGATTTAACATCTCTCCCTCTCTCTCTCTATGTGTGTGTGTGTGTGTGTGTGTGTGTGTGTGTGTATTACATTTATTTATTTTTGAGAGATAGAGACAGAATGTGAGTGGGGAAGGGGCAGAGAGAGAGGGAGACACAGAATCTGAAGCAGGCTCCAGGCTCCGAGCTAGCTGTCAGCACAGAGCCCAAAGCAGGGGTCGAACTCATAAACCGTGAGATCATGACCTGAGCCAGAGTCGGATGCTTAACCGACTGAGCCACCCAGGTGCCCCTGGAATGAACATTTCTTAAATTGCATTAGGCTTTCTTAAATTTTATTTTGGGGTATCACTAGCCCATGAAACTTCCAGAAATCTTCAGGTTATGAGTTTAACATAACAGATATTTTAAAGAAAAATTATAGAAATGTGAGCTTTATATGTTATTGTAGCTAAACAGCATCCCAGAACATATTTCTAGTAGCAGCTAGTCTTCTCTGACCACAGTCACTTCTATTCTGAGTTATTTTTTCAGAAAAAGGTAGTTTCAGTGTAAGTGACAGAGACCACTCCACTTACTTACTAATTTATTCAACAGAAATTATTGATACCTACTATGTGCCAGATGCTGCTCTGCAGATAAGATAGGAAACAAAAATAAAGTTCCATTTATCTTTTGCTACAATAAAAAAAAAGTTTCTGCTTTTATGGAACGTCTATTCTAAAGGTGTAAGACATGATGAACAAGTTAGCATATAAATATATGTCAAGTTATGATAAGTACTGGGAAGAAAAATAATGTAAGGTATAGACTAATAAGGAGGAAGTGATGTTTTAGATAGAATGGTCAGGAAAAACTTGTCCAATGAGATATATGGTATTTGGCAACATATTAGCAAGCAGCTTTAAGAGACCCATGGTTAATAAAAGACTTATTGAGGTGTGTTCAAGAAAGAATTGAAGGAGCGGCAATAGAGTTATGGAATATATACAATGCTTTCAAGAAGATTTGCAGAGAAGGGAAGCAGAGAAAGGGAACTGTAGACGGAGGGGGGATGGGATCAAGGAAATGGTAATGGAAATGATCCAGTAGAGGGGGCACCAATGATGCAGGAGAGAAAAGGGACAATTACAAGGGGAAAAAAATCCTTAGGTAGTCAAGAGGATGGAATCCAGTCCACCAGTGGAGAGGTTGGCCTTAGAGAGAAGCACAGATAGTTCAATTTTTATTATGAAAGGAAGGCAGAGAATTTATTTTTTTTTAAGATTTTATTTTATTTTTTTATTTTTATTTTTTTTTACAAATAGTTTATNAGGCTGAGAATTTATAAATACAAATCCAAGTGAGTTGGTAGATTTAGTTGGGATCATATAGATGTTTTCTTTGATTGTCTGTTTTTCTCAGGAAAATAAAGAGGTCAGAATCTAAGAGTGAGGAAGGAGGAAAAAGTGTTGAAAGTTTAAGAAGAGAGATGTTAAATAGTCATTTCAGGGAATAGAATAGTAAATTGACTAGAGTAGTGTATTAGGATAGCTGGGCAGTAGAGGGCCCAATGAAGACAGTGGTCATGAGTTTATTTATTTACTTTTTAATTTTTTTAATGTTTTATTTATTTCTAGGAGAGAGAGAGACAGCGTGAGCAGGGGAGGGTCAGAGAGAGAGGGAGACACAGACTCTGAAATAGGCTCCAGGCTCTGAGCTGGCTGTCAGCACAGAGCCCGACGTGGGGCTCGAACCCACGAACCGTGAGATCATGACCTGAGCTGAAGTCAGATGCTCAACCGACTGAGCCACCCAGGCACCCTAACAGTGGTCATGAGTTTAAAGTGAAGACAGTGAGAAGAGATGCATGTTGTTCTCCAGCCACTGCCTATGGCCCTCATGTAGGCTTAGAGTACATGGACACTTGGATTAGCCAGAGTTGGGTTTTGTCAGGTGGAGGGGTGGAAGAGAAGGGATCCAGAGAGTTGAGGGTGTATCGTAGGAAGAGGTTATTATGACCATTGGACTCCAGGTGGGGTAAGGTTGGAAGTGAGATATGAGAATGTTAAAAGGCAGGGTCACCTCCCAGGCTGTTTCCTTCACAGATCTGTATGCCACAACCCACTTCAACAGTGACCCTGCTTTACTGGTCAATGTAGAGCAACAATTATCTACCAGTCTCGGTGATTTAACACCAGCACATGGTCCTTTCCCAAATAACTCTATCCTGGGAGACTCTCTACGGACACTGCTGTTGCCTCCTGGGACCTCAGAAAACAGAGAGAGTTTGACCAAGGGATCATTAAGCCTATCAAGGAGAGGGTTCAAACGGAAGGACAATATCCTTGCCACCCTGAATCCAAAGATTGGTTACCGAGATGCTACTGGCAGCAAGGCAAGTATTGGTTTGTTTGCTTATACAAGAAACTTGTCAGGTCCAAGACCACAATGGGATTCTTTTGGGGTGGCAGTAATTCTGACCAAGGGTGCTACAAATTNTTTATTTTTATTTTATTTATTTATTATTTTTTTTAAATATTTTTTATTTATTTCTGAGAGAGAGAGAGAGACAGCATGAACAGGGGAGGGGCAGAGAGAGAGGGAGTCACAGACTGAAACAGGCTCCAGGCTCTGAGCTGGCAGTCAGCACAGAGCCCGACGCGGGGCTCGAACCCACGAACCGCGAGATCATGACCTAAGCGAAAGTCGGACGCTTAACCGACTGAGCCACCCAGGTGCCCCTCAAAAGGATTTTTAGAGGCCAATGGTTAATACTGCCAGGCTAAAGCCTGTGATTCTTCTGCCTTTGGGGAAGTCATTCTGCTTCTGCTGCATTTTCTTATTTCTGTCACAGGGAGAACATTCCCTAATCTACTTCCAGAGCATAAATTTTGTGGGGACATACTTGGATAATAAGAAGTGGCAGACAGTTTACCACAGCAGGGAATGCAGAAGTTGCTGGGGGTTCTGAATTGGCTGAGAGTGAGCTTTGTAGCACTGATAGTTATAATCTTTACCATGCTCACACATTTGCTTTAACCATACGTGATTAACTTGCTAGAGACCTTTATTCTAAAAGCACTGCTTATCTGTCTAGAAATTAAAGTTATTCCAATTTTTTTTCAAAGTAGGAGCAAGCAGAAGATGAATTAGATTATGCAAAGGATTTTTAGCTAAGAGTAGTTCAGAGAATGAACAACAAATCAAGAACCATTCCAACATATAGCACGATAGTGTTGTACAATAGAACTTTATTGCTATTCAGTTCTTAGTAAGTTTTGTCAGTGTTTTTGCTGACATCTCTCCATGGAGAATGCCTTTCATTCTCATCTGTTTGAATATTAATTTTTCTTCAGGTCTTGCTTCCATCATAAGGCCTTCTTCTCTTTAGTTAAAGGAACCACCCTCTCAGAGCCCTCTCTTCCCTTGAACCCATGACGTTTTGTCATAGGAACCTCTTGTCATTCAATCATTTACTACTCTGTAAGGAAGCAGAGGATTTAGTAAAAAAATAGCTACTACTTATTTTTCAATTTTTGGAATTTTTTTTTGCACATTGGCATGGGTTTACAAGGTTTTGTTTTGGTTTGGTGGTTGGGTTTTTTTACTCTAAATGCTTATTCAGTTTTCAAAATTTTGGAGGTCATTATAATTTTTATGCACTAAAGGGGGCGGTCTTGTGGTACTTTCTTGGCTTTTTGGTCCCATTTTTCCCATTTTCAGCCACCAATGCCTATTTTTCCAGACAAGAGCACTGTGTTAATGTTTTTAGGGTGAAGGTACAGCATACTTAGAATATTTGGGATGCTATATTAATAATACATGTTCTAGGAAAATTTTTTTAATGTTTTTATTTATTTTTGAGAGACAGAGACAGAGCATGAATGGGGGAAGGGCAGAGATAAAGGGAGACTCAGAATCCAAAGCAGGCTCCAGCATCTGAACTGTCAGCACAGAGCCCCACGCAGGGCTCAAACTCACAAACCACAAGATCATGACCTGAGCTGAAGNATAGGGTTAAAACAGCAATTAAAACCTCAATTCATTTTCCTGGACCATCTTAAAAACTTTCATTTCTCTTTTCCTTTTAGATACTATTTTTTTAATAAAGTTTATTTTGAGAGAGAGAAAGAATGAGAGAGGGTCAGAGAGAGAGGCAGAAGAGAATCCCAAGCAGACTTTGTGCTTTCAGTGCAGAGCCCAATATGGGGGTTGAATTCACAAACCATGAGATTATGACCTGAGCTGAAATCAAGAGTCAGATGATCAACCAACTGAGTCACCCAAGCGCCCCGATACTATGTGGAAAGCTGTGAAAGAGCTGCTTGAATATAAATATTTTTTAAAATACACCTCAGTTTCTAGAAAGGTATTAGTGAGAAAATTGCTTAAAATGTCTAAAAAGTTAAAATAATCCCATAATACACAAAATTAAACTGAACATGAATTTGTCTTTAGAAATTTTGAACAACTGACTTTGGAATCGTAGGCGAAATATAAAAATTAATGTAAAAAAAAAAAAAAAACCCGTGAGGTGAGACTCGTGGGTGGCTCAGTCAGTTAACCATCTGCCGTCTGACTTCAGCTCAGGTCATGATCTTACAGTTCATGGTTCAAGCCCCACATCGGGCTCTGTGCTGACAGCTTGGAGCCTGCTTCAGATTCTGTGTCTCCCTCTCTCTCTACCCCTCCCCCGCTCACACTCTGTGTCTTTCTCACTCAAAAATAAATAAACATTAAAATTTTTTTTAGTAAATTAGAAAAAAAAATGAGGGATAATTTGTTGAAAACTAAAAGACTCAGGGACATCTGAGTGGCTCAGTCACCTAAGCATTCAACTCTTGATATCAGCTCAGGTCATGATTTCATAGTTTGTGAGTTCAAACCCCAAGTTGAACTCTGCATTGACAGCACAGATCCTGCTAGACATTCTGTCCCTCTCTCTCTCTCAAAATAAATAAATAAACTTAAAAAATTGTTTTAATGTTTATTTATTTTTGAGAGAGAGAAAGAGAGACAGAGTGAGAGCAGGGGAGACACAGAATCTGAAGCAGGCTCTAGGCTCTGTGCTATCAACACAGAGCCTGACGTGGGGGTTGACTCATGAATGGTGAGATCATGACCTGAGCCGAACTTGGATGCTTAACCAATAGAGCCACCCAGTGCCCCATAAATAAACCTAAAAAAAAAAAAACTTTAAAAATTAAAAGACTCATAAAAAGTAACAAAATTATTCCAACATTCATAAAATTTATCCCCAACTCTTACCACATTGTGATAAATGAAAGAAAATGAGTAAAGTCATATATGTTTCCAAATTTTTCCATCATACACACAAAATTACCAACACATGAAAAACCAATGTCAGTAAATATTCTTTTTGACAAGTTCCTCTTAGGTGCTTTGTCAGGTAAAGTTTTATGACTTTTCTCCCCAGTCAGGTTAACTTCTTAAAGTTCCTCATCCTTTACCTCTTCATATGTTCACAGTCCTTATACAGAGCGGTCCGTGCACATGATCAGTGCTTGGTACAGATCTGTTGAATAAATGTTTATCCCATTTGTAATGCCTTTCTCTATTAACCATAGGCCATGTGTGTGACTCAGGTCATTAATATGTTTTGCTTCACAGTTGTCAGATATGATAGCATTAGCTAATTATCATCTATAGTTTTTTTAATATCAAATGATTCTGAATAATTTGGCTGTTTTGAGTTTTCTTGAAATCCACGAGACCCTACAAAAAAGACTGGTAGAGGAGTGCCTGGTGGCTCAGTTGGTTAACCATCTGATTCTTGATTTATGCTCAGGTCATTATCTCAGGTTTGTGAGTTCAAGCCCTGCATCAGGCTCTGTGCTGACAGTGCAGAGCCTGCCTGGGATTCTGTCTCCCTCTATCTCTGCCCCTTCCCCACTTGCTCTCTATCTCTCTCTCAAAATAAAGAAAAATAAACTTAAATATATAAATATAAATATCTGAATGAATATCTAGCTATCCATCTTTCTATATAAGATTCTTACTAAATAAAAGTAAGTTTGGGTGCGTCTGGGTGGCTCAGTCAGTTAAGCATCTGATTCTTGATTACTACTCAGGTCATGATCTCAGGGTTCGTGGGATCAAGCCTCAGGTTGGGCTTTGTGCTGGGCATGAAGCCTGCTTAAGATTTTCTCTCCCTCTGCACTTCCCCTGTTCCTATGTGTGGGCACTAACTCTCTCTCTCTCTCTCTCTCTCAAAATAAATAAACATTTTAAAAAAAGAGAAAAAAAGTATCTTTAGTACTGGGTCCAACAATAACATTTAACATATAACATTTAAAATGTTACAGAACATTTATGTTTATCATATATTAACATATTAAATATAAGGTTATTAGTTACAATTTAAAAAATACTCTGCATTTTATGGTATATAATACCTTTTGAAAATGTTTTACAGGGCTCCTGGGTAGCTTAGTCAGTTAAGCATCCAACTTTCAGTTTTGGCTCAGGTCATGATTTCATAGTTTCATGAGTTCAAGCCCCATGTTGGGCTCTGCACTGACATGTGGAGCCTGCTTGGGATTCTCTCTCTATCTCTCTCTCTCTCCTTCCGTCTGCCTTTCCCCACTTCATGTTGTTCTGTCTCTCTCTAAAATGAATAAAAATTTTTTGATGTTTTGCAAGTTTAATCTTTTTATATTACATAATATAATATATTGAGCCATAGATGTAGGTGTCAAAACTTAAGTTTTCTTCTAAAACTTTCTACAGAAGATTATGGTAGAATATACCATTATCTTTTAAATTATCCTTGAGGGGCGCCTGGGTGGCTCATTCGGTTAAGCTTCCGACTTTGGCTCAGGTCATGATCTCACGGTTTGTGGGTTCGAGCCCCCCGTTGGGCTCTGTGCTGACAGCTAGTTCAGAGCCTGGAGCCTGCTTCGGATTCTGTATCTCCCTCTCGCTCTGACCCTCCCCTGCTCATGCTGTCTCTCTCTCAGAAATAATAAACAAATAAATAAATAATCCTTGAATATACTGTGTTTACCTTGGACATAAATAATATTCTATTCAAATCCAAACTGAAAGATGAAACCGTCTTTTTTTTTCAACAAAATTTTTGTTTAATGTTTATTTTTTGAGAGAGATAGACAGACAAAGCACAAGCAAGGGAGGGGCAGAGAGAGAGGGAGACACAGAATCCAAANCACGGTTTGTGGGTTCGAGCCCCCCGTTGGGCTCTGTGCTGACAGCTAGTTCAGAGCCTGGAGCCTGCTTCGGATTCTGTATCTCCCTCTCGCTCTGACCCTCCCCTGCTCATGCTGTCTCTCTCTCAGAAATAATAAACAAATAAATAAATAATCCTTGAATATACTGTGTTTACCTTGGACATAAATAATATTCTATTCAAATCCAAACTGAAAGATGAAACCGTCTTTTGTTTTCAACAAAATTTTTGTTTAGTGTTTATTTTTTGAGAGAGATAGACAAAGCACAAGCAAGGGAGGGGCAGAGAGAGAGGGAGACACAGAATCCAAAGCAGGCTCCGGGCTCTGAGCTGTGAGCACAGAGCCCAACTCTGGGCTCCAACTCAGGAGCCTCAAGATCATAACCTGAGCTGAAGTTGCTGCTTTAACCGACTGAGCTACCCAGGCTCTCCTTTTTTCCTTTTTCTTTTTTTTTTTTAATGTTAACACTTAAAATGTCCAGATTCTTACTTCCCTTATTGTATAAGAATGACAAAAGGTTTTTTTTTTTTTCTTTTTTCTTGAGCCTCTCTCTAGTGACCTGGGCAGTTTGCATGGTTTGCCAGGAAACCACAGTCCCCCGATTTCTGCCAGAACCTCCCATGTGGCCACTGTCCTCAGACAGCTCTTGGAGCTTGTAGATAAGCACTGGAATGGCTCTGGCTCTCTCCTCCTTAACAAGAAGTTTCTTGGTAAGTGAATGCATTTTCAGCTTCTGGAGAAGGGCTCAGACCTTGGTTCCACTCTATCTTCCTATAAAACCCATTCAGTCCCCTGAAGTTGCAAGGGAAAATGTTCCTACAATCCCTTACTAAAATTTCTCAGTGGCATGGTAATTGACATTCTCATAATCTTTCTGCATTTTTTCTCATAATCTTCCCTGTTTGTTTTATCAACAATCTTCCCTCATGTGCTAATTGTTTTGTCCCTTCTGTGACTTTTTTGGTAGTCTTTGGGTAATATGTAGAGCAATGAGATGTAAAATACAGCATGGTAGTGTTAATGATTACAAAAGTATTTTATGATCCTTGGGACAGTGAATACAATAAAAATTGGGTTTGATCATCAAAATTCTGAGGTGCCTATTGAAATGTTATGATTTGAAAAATTTGAATGAGTAAATGACTTGGACTCTTTTTAGGGCTTCTTTTTTAGGAAGTTGGGGGGAAAATTGTTCTGCAAATGTTGCCCTCACGTGTTTATTTGTTGCTTAATGGAAGAAGAGTTCAAGGAACTTTTGTTGGTGATAAACATTTAGGAAAAAGTAGAAACTTTACAGTTTGGGCTTAATTTTTTTAATTTAAATTTCTAAAGGGACATATAGGAAAAATAGTTTCTTTCTGACATTGACTTTTTGCTCTCATTTTGTAGGAAATTATCCTCAGGAGCCATTCCTCATTGACTAGAGAATAGCACAGGGCTATTGTACCCATGACAGTCTCCTATTATTTCTCCACAGGGGACATGGGATAGAATTTCTTATCCACTATGAAACACCTCTCACAGCCACTTACTAAAAAATGTTTTTAAGTTTGTTTATTTTGAGAGAGAGAGAGAGAGAGAGTACAAGCAGGGGAGGGGCAGAGAGGCAGGGGGAAAGAGAATCCGAAGCAGCCTCCATGCTGTCAGCACAAAGCCCGATGCAGCGTTCAATCCCAAGAACCATGAGATCCAAAAATCAAGAGTCAAAATCAAGAGTCGGACATTTAATCAGCTGAGCCACCCAGGCACCCCTAAATTCTTGTAGAAAGGAAATATTAGATTACTATATTTGTCCTAAGGAGCTGGTAGGTATTGACTAGGAATTCTGTGCTTTAGTTTTTAAGATTGGCCCGTGTACCCAAACTGAATTTTTGGCAGGTCCTGCCCGAGATTTACTCCTGACATTGGTAGTCCCTGCTCCTTCCCAGCAGTGGTGTCACTCACATCCTGAAGATACATCAAAAACCTTCCACAGGAGAGAGATGGAACTGAAGGAGGCCGGACAGGTGGTCCCTAATGACATGGTATGCCTCTCTCATCTTCCATTCCTACTGTTCCTTTATTAGAAAAGGACAGAGAAGCAAGACTAGAACAGCTTTGTGGCATAAAGATCATCATCACCATGGACCTAGATGTTCCTGAACTAAAATACAGAAAAGTCAGTCTGAGAAAATCAGGAACACAAAACTTTTTGCCAGCATAGCGACCACTTGGAAGTTCTGCAGGGGATGACTCCCTAATCCTAGCCTATTCCAAAAATTCTAAAGACTTGGAAAAAGAAAAAAAAAAATGACCCTAGAATGAAAATACTTAGGTTCACACTTTGGAAGATTTTGATTTAATTGTAATTAGGGAAGGTAGATGTCTTGGGGATTGTCTTTCCTCCCTTCTGATGGAACAGAGAGTCCTGAACTGGGGGCCATTCCTAGAGCATTAGGCTGTTGACTTTGGGAAGGGAAGAAGGGACTCCTATCCTTAGGCTTTCCCCCCACCCGACCCCTTCTCTTAACATCAGAGAATTTTCGCATACCAACTTGAGTTTCTAGAAATTTTAGATAAGTGACTCAGAATGCTGGCTACTGGTCAAAAGAAACACTTAGCACTTGTTCTGCAAGAGTAGTGGATAAATTACAGGAAAGATTGCAACTCCAAGTGATGCTTGTATTCACCAGTGAATTAAAATTCTAATGAGAAAGAGAGATGCTGACCTCCATTCAATTTATAACTAAACAGAGAAAAGTGTCCTTTAGTCTTCTAAAAGGACTCCTCAGGATTTCGGATTCTTAATGTACTTGTATTTTGTTTTCTGATCTAAAGGAAAGTTTGAAGCAAAAACTGGTCAGAGTGCTAGAGGAAAACCTCATGTTGTCAGAAAAAATCCAGCAGTTGGAAGAAGGTGCTGTCACCTCGACTATGAGTGGACCCCAGTCCCATACTTATGGTGAGTTCAGGAAAGCAACATGTGGTGTGTTTATGGATGACCTGTTTAATTAACTTCATCATCTAGAGGACAGATAGAAACAATCATCTTGCCTCAGAGCTGTAATGCAGTGGCTTGAGTTACCATATGAAGCTCTTTGTCAGTGTAAAGCAAGTGCAGATGTTATTATTGTCTTTATTTTTGAGATTGGCACTTTTTTAAATAGTTTATTGTCAGGGTGCCTGGGTGGCTCAGTCGGCGAAGCGTCCAGCTTCAGTCCAGGTCATGATCTTACAGTCTGTGAGTTCGAGCCCCGTATCAGGCTCTGTGCTCTTAGCTCAGAGCCTGGAGCCTGCTTCGGATTCTGTGTCTCCCTCTCTCTGCCCCTTCCCTACTCATGCTCTGTCTCTCTCTGTCTCAAAAATGAATAAACGTTAAAAAAATTTTTTTAAATAGTTTATTGTCAAGTTGGTTTCCATATAACACCCAGTGCTCATCCCAACAAGTGCCCTCTTCCATGCCCATCACCCATATTCCCCTCTCCCCCAACCCCATCAACCTTCAGGTTGTTCTCAGTATTTAAGAGTCTCTTATGGTTTGCCTCCCTCCCTCCCTCTCCTTAACTATCTTTTTCCTTCCTCTCCCCCATGGTCCTCTGTAAGTTTCTCCTGTTCCACATGAGTGAAAACATATGGTATCTGTCCTCCTCTGCCTGACTTAGTTCTCTTAGCATAACACCCTCGAATTCCATCCATGTTGCTACAAATGGCCAGATTTCATTCTTTCTCATTGCCATGTAGTATTCCATTGTATATATAGACCACATCTTCTTGATCCATTCGGAGATTGACACTTTCTGATTATAGAAGAAGATCATGTTCTATGGACACCTGGCTGGCTCAGTCAGTAGAGCATGACATCTTGATTTTGGGGTTGTGAGTTTGAGCCCCACATTGGGTGTAGAGATTTATTTTTAAAAAAAGATCATGTTCTTTATAGAAAGATTGAAAAATATAAGGAAAATATAACCCCATTACCCTGCAATTACTTCCACTCTTATTTTTCATATGTTTTCTTTCACCATACCCCATACATATATTTTTAACTTAAAATTAAATTTTGTGAGGGGCACCTGGCTGGCTCACTTGGTAGAACATGGTACTCTTAATCTTGGGGTTGTGAGTTTGAGTCCCATGTTGGGTGTAGAGATTACTGAAAAATAAAACCTTTAAAGAAATAAATAAAATTTGTGACTTGATTTTTTCTTTTAAGTTTATTTACATTGAGAGAGAGAGCAGGGGAGGAGCAGAGAGAGGGAGAGAAAGAATCCCAAGCAGCCTCTGCATGTCAGTGAAGAACCTGATGCAGGGCCCAAACTCATGAACTGTGAGATCATGACCTGAGCCAAAATCCAGAGTTGGTCATTTAACCAACTGAGCCACCCAGGCACCCCAGTGACTTGATGTTTTAAGAAATAAATCACATGCAACACAATGCACACATTTTAAGTTTGATGAGTTTTGACAAATATATACACTCTTTTAATTCCATCCTAATTAAAATGTAGGACATTTCTGTTTCTCCAGAAAGTTCCCTCAGACCCTTGTGCAGTGAGTTTTCCCTACTCTACCCTAGGCAATCACCAATCGGATTTTTACATCCTAATGTTATTAACTTAATAGAAAAGGCATTTCCTGTAATATTACATAAATAATTCTAAAGAATTTCCACACATTCAGAATATTTGAAATGAAATGCTTGAATAAAGACCTGAGTGGAAATGCTCCTCTGAAATTGTCTCTTCCCTTCTGATGGAGCTGAGAGTCTTAATATTCATGGTATGATAAATAACACAGCTGTTTATGTTCATAAATTTCACACTATTTTCCTAGGAGACATTCCTAGAAGTAGAATTAGTGGGTCAAAAGATGTGGGCATTTTTTAGGTGTTTTTGCATATTGTCAAATCGCTCCCAAGCACAGTTATTTCACATCAGCAGTGAGTTTATTTAAATGCCCTTTTCACTCCATTCTTGCCCACAATCGGGATTTTTTGTTTTTTTTTTCCATTGTAATAAGTGAAAATTAATATCCCACTGACATCTTAATTTGTACTACTTTATTAGCATAGTTTAGACCAGAATTTTACTTTATTTTTTAAAGATTTTTTTTTGAGAGAGCGCGCGCGAGTGAGTGAGGGGCAGAAAGAGAGAGAGAGACAGAGAGAGAGAGAATACCTTGAGGTGCAGAGAGAGAGGGATAGTTCAGAGCCCAGAGTGGGGTTCAAGCTCACCCAAAGGGGGGCTCAGACTCACAAACTGTGACCTGAGCCAAAGTCAGATGCTTAAACAACTGAGCCACCCAGGTGGCCCAAGCTAGTATTTTAGATAAAGTCTACCCTTGACATTAAACCTCTAGGTCAGCACCCCTAAGCAAACATTATGGGCATTTGGATTTATATGAGAAACTTGATTTGGAAGTCAGCACAGAATTTCCAGAATTGAAACTCCTCACTATCTGATTATCTAAAACCTGAATAATCAAGATTTCTCCACTTACCTGCTCTGAAAATAAACAAATGTTCGCTAGATACCTACTTTCAATCACCCAATGAGAGCCAGTACTGTATTTTACCTTACTGGTGATAAATATAGCTGTTGCAGCCCTGTTTTCCACCTTCTAGAAACTTGCTACTCAAAGGGTGAGTCATAAATCAGAAACATTAGCTTCACCTGGGAACTTAGACATGTAGATTATTGGGCTTCACCTCAGACCTACTGAATCAGAATCTGTTTTTAACAAGATCCTCAGGTGTAAGCACATTATCATTTAAGGAGTACTGTTCTAGAAGACTTCCTTACGACCAGATTTCCTGCTCTTTTACTTCCATTTTAAAAAAACCAACAATGGGGCGCCTGGGTGGCTTAGTCAGTTAAGCGTCCGACTTTCGCTTAGGTCATGATCTCGCGGTTCGTGGGTTCGAGCCCCGCGTCGGGCTCTGTGCTGACTGCCAGCTCGGAGCCTGGAGCCTGTTTCAGAGTCTGTGACTCCCTCTCTCTCTGACCCTCCCCTGCTCACGCTGTCTCTCTCTCTCTCTCCTAGAAATAAATAAAACATTAAAAAAAAATTAAAAAACCAACAAAACTTTTTTTTTAATGTTTGTTTATGAGAGAGACAGAGTGTGAGTGGGGGAAGGGCAGAGAGAGGGAGACAGAATCTGAAGCAGGCTTCGGGCTGTGAGCTGTTAGCACAGAGCTCGTTATGGGGCTCAAACTCATGAACCCTGAGATCATGACCTGAGCTGAAGTCAGATGCTTAACTGACTAAGCCACCCAGGTGCCCTGTCGACTTCATTTTTGCAGGCAGTGGTAACATAGTTAGGGAGCTAGATAGGAGTGTCTTGACTACAAATTCAGTTTCTGTAAGTGCTCAGTGCCTGTAAGTACTATGTGCCTGACACAGTTCTAGATGTTTTCACATATACTATAGGGAGTGAAGGATATACATTCACAAACTAAAATGGAGAATACAGATACCTAATATGTGTTGACTATGCTAAGTGATGATCTAATCCTCACAGCAGTGGTGGGGTAGGGTTATTTGCTCTAGTGAAACTCAGAACAATAAACTAACGTGCAATATTAAATGGTTGAACTTTAAGTCATATCTCTCTGTTGCGAAACCCCTTATTCCCACCACTGTATCTGCTGTCTCTAAGGGAGGGAATAGTGAATGAAGTGTGCAGGTAGGTGTAGAATTGGGGCCCCCAATTCTTTAAGATGTCCACCTGACTGCTTAAGCTCTGCTCAAAGATAGGAGCTTGGAATCTTGTTCACACCTGGCTACTGTACCCTTTGTAGATGATCTTCTGCGCAAAAACCAACAGCTGAACATGCAGGTGGCTTGCCTAAACCAAGAGCTCGCCCAGCTGAAAAAACTGGAGGAGACAGTGGCCCTTCTCCATGAAAGTCAAAGGTAGGAGAGGGTCTATCTAGCCTGCTTCTGGAAGCCAACATTTACTTTCCTGTATCTGCTTTGTCTTATTTGATAAGTTAATATCTATATACTTTTCAAATTAACTTCATTCTGTGTGTAATCTCATGTATCTGTGAGGTGTATCTGTGTGTAAACTTCCTGTATTCCAGGACACACGACACTAAATGTCTTTGCTGGCATTAGCAGGTTGTAACGCCTCAATAATAAGTAGTTTCTCACTGGCTCCAACAGACCCTGGTTTGAGTCTGCTAGCTTTCCTTGGTCACTATGTGCCCCTAAAATCAGCCATCTGGCTCTTCTGAAAAATGCCTGCCTCCTAATGGTCTCAGAAGAGACATCAAGCACTTAAGGAGAGTGGTGGAATGTCCAATATATGTGTTCTCTTTAGAAGAGCTCAACAGTATCAACCTCTTGAAAGAACAGTACCCTCAGGATGCCAGCTAGACAAATCAGAAGAGGCCTCAAGTCTATTGGTACATTTACAGAAGTTCTTGACATTTTGATTTGCAAAACACCTTCGCTATGACTTTCAATGAAGTTTAAATATAAGAATCCCATCCCCAAACCTTTGTTCCCAAACTTCACTTCCTGAATAGCTAGTGAATTCAAGGATAGCTTCATATTCAGAGGATTAGACCCACACCCATTCTAGATGGCTTTTTCTTTCTTTCTTTCTTTTTACTTTCCATTATAGTTATTTCAAACACATACAAAAGTAGAGGAAGTATAAAATCCTCCTCCTCAAACTGGGGTAGTAGAATCCCCTGAAGAACTTGTTGAAATGCAGATTGCTGGGCCCCCACCCCCAGAGTTTCTGATTCATCAGGTCTGGGATAGGGACAGAGAATTTACATTCTAATAAGTTTCCAGGTGATGCTGTTGTTGCTCATTTGGGGACTACATTTTGAGAACACTAGGGTATATCTCTTAAAGGAATATACAAATTGCTATATTTTAAGGTAACCTGAAATAATTGTTCTATGGGTGCGCCTGGGTGGTTCAGTCGGTTAAGCATTCAACCTTGGCTCAGGTCATTATCTCCAGGTTCGTGAGTTTGAGCCTTGTGTCAGGCTCTGTGCTGACAGCTCAGAGCCTGGAGCCTGCTTCAGATTCTGTGTTTCCTTCTCTCTCTGCCCCTCCCCCATTCACACTCCGTCTCTTAAAAATAAACATTAAAAATTTTTTTAAAAAATTCTTCTGGGGTGCCTGGGTGTCTCAGTCGGTTGATCATCCGACTTCAGCTCAGGTCATGATCACACAGTTTGTGGGTTTGAGCCCCGTGTCTGGCTCGGTGCTGACGGCTAGCTCAGAGCCTGGAGCCTGCTTCAGATTCTGTGTCTCCCTCTCTCTCTGACCCTCCCCTGCTCACACTGTTTCGCTCTGTCAGAAATAAACAAAACGTTAAAAAAGTTAAATAAAAAGAAATAATTCTTCTGTGTGTTGTTAAACCATCAATTCAATATATAGCTTTAATTTGTTTCATTTTGTTTTTGATTCATAAGTAAATTTCAAATTACTTTTATTTAATCTTGTTTTAATATTTTTTAACATGTATTTACTTTTGAGAGACAGAGACAGAGCATAAGCAGGGGAGGGGCAGAGAGAGAGAGGGAAACACAGAAGGGGAAGCAGGCTCCAGGCTTTGTCAGCACAGAGCCTGACGCGGGGCTCGAACTCATGAACTGTGAGATCATGACCTGAGCCGAAGTCTGACGCTCAACCCACTGAGTCATCCAGGTGCCCCTTGTTTTATAATTATGTAAAAACATTTAAATGGTCCCAAAATCAAACCTACAAAATAAGATAAATTCAGGCAAATATAAAAAGAAGCATAATGATTTAACATTTTATCTTAGAAATAAGTTCACAGTGATATATAGAGTTAGTTCTCATTCATTTTTATAACTGCATAGGACTAGGACTCCACTGTGCATTTATTTAATTAGTCCTCTATTGAGGGACATTTAGATTGACAGTATTTTGCTATTATAAACAGTGTTGAAATGAATAGCATTGTGCATGAATTTTTTTTTATTTTTGCTAGTCTCTGATAGCTTTTAATATTACATGGTAATACAGAGCCCAAGAATACAGTCATGACTAGTACCATTAGTTAATTAATATCCTGCAAAGGCAGGATAGATTAGAAGGAGTTAAAGTTAAGATCTGGGGATAGAAATTGGAGGCCTGGTCAGATGCTTCTACTTATCTCATCATGAAAGTGCTTTAGAAAGGATAGAACAATCACTATATAAAATGTGAACTATGTTATTGCTACAGTCGGTCTGGAACATAATCAGACAGAACTGTAATGAAGAAAGAAACTGTCAGCCTGCCTCTAAAATAACCCACTCATAAATCGGTCAGTTCTTTCTATTTAAAGATGTTACTTCATTTTACATTTGTCTTTAGTAAACATTTCAGATCTGAATGGCATCTACTTTGCTTTTATGATTTCATGACTGTCTTCCCTCCCTCCCCCTGTGCTTCAGATCCCTGGTGGTAACTAATGAGTATCTGCTGCAGCAGCTGAATAAAGAGCAAAAAGGTTATTCTGGGAAAGCACTTCTACCTCCTGAGAAGAGTCATCATTTGGGGAGATCGTCACCCTTTGGGAAAAGCACACTGTCTTCCTCCTCACCAGTGGCACATGACACGGGTCAGTATCTAATACAGAGTGTTTCAGACTCTGTTCCAGAGCCTAGTTTATGGAGCTAGCGCTAAACACCTTCTCTGTAGCTTCCCTCTTAGCCCCAGCGGGGCACTTGGTGTCATTGCCACTAGTATGGTGGTATTTACCCACAAGATTAAGAGAAAATCTTATTCTGATTACATTGTATTGGTCCTTTTTATTTCCCTTTTTATCTCCTCCCATCAAGTCTTTCTTTCTTCCTGCCTTCAGAAATAATTGGCACTTAATCCTAAGCATCATATCACATAGAAACATTTGTTTAAAAATGTCTAGGCGCCAGTGCCTCAGTGGCTCAGTCAGTTAAGCATCTGGCTCTTGGTTTTGGCCCAGGTCATGATCTCACTGCTCGTGAGTTCGAGCCCCATGTGAGGCTCCATGTTGATAGTGCAGAGCCTGCTTGGGATTTTCTTTCTTTGCCCCTCCTCTGATTGCTATCTCTCTCAGAATAAATAAATAAACCTAAAAATATATATATAAATATATAAAAATAAATATATATATATATATTTGGCTAAAAATGTCAAAAAGGAAAAAAAATCAGACCTTTTTCTGAGTGTCACTTGAAACTGTGTGGTAGATCATCACTGGCCAGGTGTATTTTGTGTTAGAAGGAATTTCATATAATCTATATTGATTGGCTCATCAGTCATGTTTTGAGTTTCCTCCCACCATAGTGAAAAGGTGACAATGTGTGGTGTCAGCTTAGGAGCAGCCAACAATTTAGTTAAGGAGAAGAGCAAAACTCATGGAGCTCAAAGATTGGTACTGGTATGAAACAGGTCTAAATTTAAGCTTAGGGGCACTTGGGTGGCTCAGTCAATTAACTGTCTGCCTCTCAATTTTGGCTCAGGTTATGATCTCACAGTTTGAGAGTTTGAGCCCTACATCTGGCTCTCTGCTGTCAGTAGAGAGCTTGCTTTGAATCCTCTGTTCCCCTCCCTCTCTGCCCCTTCCCCACTCATGCTCTCCCTCTCAAAAATAAACATTTAAAAATATTTAAATAAATGCATATATACATGCATACATAAATACAAGCCCATAAATGCCCTGGAGAAAGAGGGGGGAGGCAGAGGAAGAAATTCCCACTCTGGAGAATTGGAGAAGGCATCAGTGAGGACTTGTTTGAATGGAAGCTTGAAAAATAAGTACCATGGCAACAGAGGGGGCATGCAGAGTCCCCCAGGCCAAGAATGCAGGGTAAAAGAGTCTGGAGACCCCAGAGGGATTGAAGGGCAGGGAAGATGTGGGTCATGATGTTAGGAGAATATATAAACCTGTCCTAGTCTAGGAGGTGTAGTGTCAGGAAATGTCCTCTAAAGAAATGATTTTTTTTTAATGTTTATTTATTTCTAGGAGACAGAGAGAGAGACAGTGTGAGCAGGGGAGGGTCAGAGAGAGAGGGAGTCACAGACTGAAACAGGCTCCAGGCTCTGAGCTGGCAGTCAGTACAGAGCCCAACGCGGGGCTCGAACCCATGAACCGTGAGATCATGACCTAAGCGAAAGTCGGACGCTTAACCAACTAAGCCACCCAGGCACCTCAAGAAATGATTTTTTAAAATTTATTTTAAGTAATAAAATAATACCCAACATGGGGCTCTAACTCATGACCCCAAGATCAAGAGTCACACATTCTTCCAACTGAGCCAGCCAGGTGCCCCTAAAGAAATGGTCTTTCAACTGAGACGTGACGAATGAATAGGAGGTAATGGGCAAAGCCTAGGGCCAAGGGCAGAAGCAGTGGAAAGGAACATGGTCCATCAAGGGAACTGAGGGGCTAAGAGGAGATGAGTAGGAGCTAGGCTGTATGACTCCTTGAAGATTTTAGACTGGGAAAGCTAAGGAATGACATTTGTGTTTGAGAAGCTTTCTCTATAAGAGGAATAGATTGAGGACCATGTGGAGTAGGGGAGGACAGAAGAGGAGTTAGAGATAAGAGAGAAGACTGGTGTGGTCTGGAGCAGAGATAAAGCTTCTGAATGTTAGCTTTGGGCTCACTTTACACAGGAGTACCTGTATTTCAGACCCAAGACGCAATCTTTCTTTTAATCCTGTTTAGTTGGGCATTTAAAAATCAAGGGTAGGGGCACCTTGGTGGGAGGGGGGGTGGTGGAGCTCAGTTGGTTAAGCATCTGACTTTAGCTCAGGTCATGATCTCAAGATCTGTGAGTTCAAGCCCTGCATTGGGCTCTGTGCTGACACCTTGGAGCCTGGAGCCTGCTTCAGATTCTGTGTCTCCCTCTCTCTGCTCCTCCCCTGCTCATGCTCTCTCTCTCAAAATTATATAAACATTAAAAAAAAATTTTTTTAATCAACAGTAAAGATAAAGTGGTTCTGCTTCAGGGTCGTCCAGGTAGCTAATGTTGCCAGAGCATGTAAAGGGTGAAGAACTGTCAGCCTCACTCCATGTTGTGCTTCTCTTCATCTCCAGGGTCATGTCAGAGAGACAGGTGGAAAGATTACACACTTATTTGCTCCTCTCACCCAGGTACTCTGCAGGGAAGGCAAGCTATTGCCACAGTAATGAGACATGAAGATCACAACCAAGTTCACACACTTCTGAGTTATAAATAAAATCCACAGATCTCTGAATTTTATGGGGGTTCCCAAAAGGAGCATGTACAGAGGAGCCATAAATTTCTTTGAGCTGCATGCCTTTGTAGGAGCTAGAGTGAGCTCATACTCTCTGGAAATAGTAAGAATAACCTCCTTTCCTACTTTTCTAGGCCTATCTTGGCCCCATTGAGAGGCCTCCAACAAGTCTAAGCCTTGCCGAGGTAGGGTAGCCTCAGCCAGTAGCCCTATAGCCCTGAGTTGTCATATTTCAGGGTCCCAGAACAGTACACAGGCCAACTTACTGGGCAACCCATTGAGGGAAAAATAACGAAATTTTTTCCAACTCCAGCTTTCCCTTTCTTGCCCTATGAACATCTAATAATGCAAGACCCAGAACCTATTCAGCGTGCTTCTAAGGAGGAGCAGACCAAGTCAGTCACCTCTACCCTATTTTCTATTTTCACCGAAAGTGGCTGGCCCTGCCCCTCTCTACAGTTGCTGGCCACTTCTGGGAAAGTCAGCTGTGTTTCTTAATGTCCTTATGTGGCACTTGGTCCAGAAGGCATGGGCAGGAACTGGTAGTCTCAAAGAAAGGGGCAAAGAGTTGTTGCTATGTGGAGCTAAGTGGGCTCAACATGGAGTGGGAAAGGCTCCTGAAACAAGTAGAAAATAAGTGGAGAGGGATTCCTCCCCCTATGCCTGGCACTATTGGGAGAAAGAAGGAAACAGGGTTGGGATGGAAAGTCTGTGTCTAAAAGGAGGGGCAGGGCCAAGCTGACAGGTTGGCTATACATAGAGTTTTAATGGCTCCATCGCACAGAACCTGACCTCTGTTCCTGCCTGGCTTTGCTAACAAGGGTACCCAAAGCTTTCTACTATGAGGAGACTGTGGAAGATGGAAAAGTGATAACTGAAGGGCTGAAGTGGCATTGTTTAGGCTGTCAATGCCACGTACCAGATTCTGCTAGACCCATCAGTCTTTGATGGTCTTCCTGGGTCTGGGCAGGCCTTGATTTCCCTCAGGCTCCGTAACTACTTTCCAAGAAGAAGAGGGGCTTTACTCCTACAAGGTGGAGTTTTGGGGCTCAGCCTGTTCTCTCTCTAGACTGCTCTAAGCCACATTACCAGTCACAGGAGCTGAGCTGCTGCTCCCCTATACATTTGATGGTATTCTCATCTGACCTTAATAGCCTGGACCAATTTGCAATTTAGTTAAATTCTTTTCACTAAAGCCAGAAAGATTTGGGTTTCACTCCTATTGTGCTCACTTAAGTAAGTTCACAATTCAACAAATTCTACAAAGCTGGAGGAATCATTCCTCTTGTTTGCTGGTGGGAGAGGTAAAGCTCTCTGAAACTCCTCCCTGGGCAATGCATAGCAATGTAGTCAACTGAGTCAGGAAGAGCCCACAGCTGTCAGCTGTTAGGCGAGGCTCTGCTGTGGCCAGGTGCTGACCTCCACTTTCTAATTTCCACCTTATCTCCCCAGTGTCCCTACCCCAAACCATAATATTCCTCTCCAACCCCACTCTAAGTAGAGTTGGTCTCAAGGGACTCTGCCTGGGGCAGAAACATCCCAGAACAGCCTGTAGGATGAGGGAATGAACCGTTCTACTGCTTTGCCACCTCATCTGGATCAGAAAAAAAAGGTATTTGTGAGTATCTGTTAAGCCTTTTCTAGAACCCTTGGGAGCTGCCCACTCATGGGCAGGTCCTAAGTCCCATCCAGTCTGCTTGTCATTGGAGAGTTGTCCCCAAAGCCTTGGGCTTGAAAATAGCCTATGGCCTAACAACCAGGGCCTCACTGAGGAAAAAATGTTGATCTGGAAACTTCCAGGAGTCCTCAAGGACCAGATATTTCCTCTCCCTCCTCCTAACATGGGATGTTGAACAAATGGGAGGGAATCAGCAAGAAGCCCCTTCAGTGTTGGACATCCTGCGCATATGCCAAAGGCTGGTGTTGGGTGCCAGACTCTATGGCCATCAAGCCCCATTTTTGGAAATCAGTGTTGGGGCCTGCTGTGTTAAAACCTGGCCTGGGAGGCAAAAGGCATGTTTGTTTGTTTGTTTGTTTTTAATTTATTTCTGAGAGAGAGACAGCATGAGCAGGGGAGGGTCAGAGAGGGAGACACAGAATCTGAAGCAGGCTCCAGGCCCGGAGCTGGCCGTCAGCCAGAGCCCGACGCGGGGCTCAAACCCACGAACCATCAGATCATGACCTGAGCTGAAGTCAAACGCTTAACTGACTGAGCCACCCAGGTGCCCCAAGAGGCATGGTTCTTGGCAGAATCCCCCTTACTCTCTGGGCCTCAGTTTCCTCAGCTATAAAATTATGGAGTTGGACTATTCACTCTTGAAGGTTCTTACTGTTGCATTATCTGATATTCTGAGCTGGACCCCAGAATGACTCACCTTGGTAGCCCCATCAAACTGTGGAGCTGTCAGCAGGCTTAGACTTGAGGCCTGGCACTGGACTCTGCCCAGCACCCTGCCCAAGGCCTAGTCTGCTGTCTCATTCTTCTCTCTTGGAGAGGCTAAAACTGAGCTCTAATTTCAGGACAGCAAGTTGTGATGCTAGGATTGTGGGTCAGGGCTGAGGTGAAAGGCCTTAGATTTCCCTAAAAAGCATCCTCAGGTAGTCTGCGTCTGTGCTAATGGAAGGGACCTGGTGTGTGTTTTTTTCTGGGCAGGGCTGCCAGTGGAAAGATCAGCAGTGTGTGACCTGCAAGCGGGTGGTAACACTGAGAGGTCAATGGGGTGTAAATGTCTTTATCCCCATTACCATATACCTGACCAGGTCATATTGGTACAAAACGTATCTTTATTGAGGTCTGGGTAAGAATTAGGCACTTGGCCAGAGCAACAGCTTAAATATGAGGCAAGCACGCAGGGGTTAGCCATGCCCAGGGCTAGGTTGGGGCAGTGAGGCTACAGGCACAGACCCTCCCCAGACAGCCGGAAGTCAGGGAGGGAAGGGGAAGGGGATGCAGAGCAGTCTGGGTCAGAGGCCTGGTGGGCTAGCCCTTGGGGCTGGGCAGGAAGCGCTGGGTGGTGGCAGGTCCAGCAGGGAAGGGACAAGGCTCTCTTGCTCCCCCTGCCCTTTAGGCCCAGGCCTGAGCCTATGCTGGAGGCAGCCATGCTGGCAGCCTTCCCAGGCTTCACTTCTTCACCTTCGCATCATAGGTGCCTGCGTTCTTGTAGGCACTCACATAGCCACTGTCATCCAGGATGTCCTGACGCCCAGCAATGCCCTTGCCCTTGCCGCTCTCGTCGAAGCGCTCCTTGTGGGAGCCTGTGTACTTGCTGGTGTCAGTCAGCCGTTCCACAGCACCTCCTGTCTTTGCTTTCTGTTTGGACAGAGTTGTTCCCCCAGGGGCACCTGGGGTTAGGAATCCCGGCCCCCCACCCCCAGCTGTGATTCCCCATATCCCCCTCAATGGCCACCTGAGACCAGCAGGGTACTTACAGTGACGCCCACATTTGCTGGTTCCTTGCCTGCCACCAGCTGGCAGATGGCATCGAAGGCTTCCTCCTTACTCTTCCCCTTGAATCGCTTTGTTGCCAGCTCTTCTAGAGCCTTCTTGAACTCCTCATAGTTGATAACACGAGCAGACTTTCCCCTGCAAGGTTTGTGGACACCATGAGTTTTCCCCCTTCTCTATGTCTTCCCTGGTTCCAGCCCCCCATTTCCCCACCTTCTGGGAACATCAGAAGCAAAGACTGCCTCGGGCTCACTTGACTTTGGAGAAGATGATGTCGACGTCGGTCCCTGTCACGGCCTTTCCGTCAGCCACCTTGCAGTCCTTGCACAGCTTGGCCCAGTTCTTGCCATTCATCTCTTGCCCACTGGCCTTGGGGTCACCATGGATGGCAAACTTGCGGAAGCTTTCCTCCAGCCCAGCCACATCTGTGCTTGCTGCCATGCTACCCTGTAGGGGGGACCCACCTCAGTCACCTTCCAGCCAAGCTGCCCCTCCTCTCCCCAAAGCGGAGAACATCACTGCCTCTACCTCAAAACCTACCAAGGTCTGAGTTATGGGCACTTATGCCACATACCCTCAGAGCTGGAGATGGAGTTGCCTGGGGAGAGGGGCCAGCACTCAGTGTGTCCCTGGGCCTCAGAGCCCCAAGGAGAAGCCCTGAGAGGAAAGGTCCTGTCACTTAATGCCAGCCCTGGCTTAGAATGGCATTCAGAAGATGAAATCATGATGCCCACACGAGGCTGGGAACAGAGTGGCACTGTCCCGAAAGACTGTGAGGGCAGCAGCTGGGGCCACGGCTTTGTCTGACCCTGGCACAAGGCCTGCTTGGGTGGAAGTGAGGGTGGCAGAGCAGCCCCCCTCCCCCCTGGAGTTCCATGCCAAGTTAGGTCAGGGCCAAGCCAGGCTGCTGGTTGGGCAGGTATTTAGTGAGAACAGGGTCTCTGTCAGGGTCATGAGGACCCAGAAAGACCCAGTCCAGGTTGAGAAGGGAGCCAGATCATGAGCAGGGGTGCATGCCCTAGGCAAGGGTGCAGCTAGCCCAGCCAAGACCTTGTTACTATTTGCTGTTAAACAAAAACATGAGGGGAGCGGGAGTTTGGGGCTGGCCTGGCCACAGTTTGTGAAGCCTGGAGACAGTTGCTAAGGGAGGGTAGTGCTGCTTGGAGAATGTTGCTAAGGGTAGGATAGTGTCAGGGCGGCTCGGGGAGAAGCTCCCAGTGTTGCTGGGCTGGGCTGGGCTGGGCTAGGGAACAAGGGCCCACGGGTGGGGCACAGCAGCACTCCCAGCGCCTGGGGCACAACCGTGGCCTCCTGGTCCCTTGCCATCCATTTGGGGCTGTAACCTCCCAGCATGTAGAGTTTAAGAAGAGCAGGTGGGGTTGTAGAGTTATGAGCCTCCAGAGGCATATTGGCAATTACAACTATGGCCTTGGTCCTGTAATCCTCACTCCTACACCCTATAGTGAAGCACACTTCCCCAGTGTGTAACCTTCATTCTTGCATGGAAGCCCCTGGCCACACCCTGAGCACTGTCACACCAGTCCACACTCCCACAGCTGAGTGCACTTAGCCTTGGCTCTCCACATTCTCGGCCTTATTCCCCCGACCACACCCTTAACCAGTGCTGGGACTGAGGCCCCAGACCATTTCCTCAGCACCCACCTCCACACAGACACTAACAGCCCTGTAGAGAGACCCACCAGTATTACTCTCAGCCCTGCAATAAAGTGTTCTCCTACACCCCCACAGCCCCCCCTGCAGCCCCCTGACCACACCTACAGCCCTGCACTGCAGCTGTGACATGTGACACAGCCCATACTGAGGCCTCTTTGACCGCACCTTCAGCCCTCCACTGCAGCTGCCCCCATCCACGCACCCCCCAGCCCTGGGATTAAGACCCCCTATCCACATACCCACAGCCCTTACTGAGCCCCCTAAGCAGAGCTTCACAACTCACCCCCTCTCCATACACCTGTAGCCTCTGACCACATCCTTACATCCACCCTTGTCCACACAGCCACAGCCTTCTGGTCTCATGCTCAACCCTGCCCTGAAACCCCACAGTGTCCAAACCCACAGACTTGCATTTCCAGACTCCCAGGTTCTATACTGAGACACCCCATGTTGAGATTCCCCAAACATATCCCAAACCTCCACTGCAGCCTCCTGAACACACCCTCAGTCATGTCCTCAGCACACATCATCTACCTCTGCCTTTTATCCTAAGGCCTCCAGTGACCACAGCCTGGGCTCCTCCAGAACTACACCCCCTTCCATTTACCACTGGCCTAAACACTGAAAGCCCTCTCCCAGTGACCATCCTCACCATCCCTAAGTTGCAATTTCTGGGAATCCACCGTCCCTACATTGTCGTGACAATCCCAGTCACAGTCCACACAGCGCTCTTCCTCCCTCTGTCTGCACTGCAACCTCCCATTACGTATCCAGAGACCCCACCCAACTGTAAAGTCTGGGGAAGGTTTTGGGGCACCAATGCTTGTCCCAGATGAGTGGCAGGATCCTGCATCCAGTGCTCACTCCTGTTATGGGAAGAAGGATTCTTGGTACTGATCAGGTGGAGCTAGGTCGCAGGCTGCAGTCCCAGGAGTCTACATGTAGGCCAAGGATGGAGCGACCACGCCCAAGAACTGGGGCCACCCGCTGACTCCCACTGGGACAGCTGGAGTCATCAATCAGCAGGGCAAGGAGGTGGGGGAGGACCGCTTGGGGCCCAGGGCAGGGCTGCTCAGCTGGTGTCCTCGGTTAGGTACCATCTGGGGTTGGGACCCCTTCCAGGGCGCTCCCACCCCACCCCCTTCCTTATCGTGCAGGATACTGATTAGAGTGGTCGGCGCTCTAGTCTCTTACCTGCTTCTACCTCGTGGTTGCTCCTACCGTGCTCGTTCGATGGACAGAAAGACCAGAAAGACGCAAGAATGGACCGACAGACGCGGGAGACCAGACGGCTCCGCAGCTCTGCTCCCTGCCGGCTTCAGGGAGGGACTGCAGCCTGGGCGGTTCCGCAGTATTATCCCCTGTTTCTCGGTCTCCATAGAGACGGAGTCCCACCCCTGGGGCTGTCTCAGCGGGAGAATGACCAAGGTCACGCTGGCCACACCCACCGGACCCCGCCCCCTCTGCGCTCCGCGGGGGCGGAGCTGCTGCGATCTCATTATCCCCGCAGCTCGCAGGGCAGCTTCACGGCCTTCACGCCGTTGGAGACCAGCCCTCTGCAGCTCCGGACGTCCTCGGATGACCCCCTAACGGGAAAACAGCTTCATCTGGGGCTTTGCCCAAAGTTCAAAGCAGGCCCCCACCTCCATAGGGAAGATGAAGATTCCCAGAGCGGCAACCGAAGGCCGTTTGGGAACAGGAGCGGGAGCCAGAGTGAAGTGGGGGGAGGGGAAGGGGACGGGCTGAAGAGCGAGAAGGTCCTTAGTCTCAGACGGTCGGGTCTAGAGCTGTCTCAAGGCCATAGCTCTCCAGTTTACGTGTGGCAGCCCCAGGCCACAACTCAAGAGCACTGGGAGCAGGAGGGAACAATGCGCTAATCACGAATGCCCAGGCCCAGAATCCTGGTACACCGACAGCAATCCCAACAGCAGGAAGTTTAAAGACTTATGGGGTCCGCGGACTCCCCTATTCCCACCCCACTCCAGTGTATCGGCCTTGCAGTCTTTTCCCCCCTCCCCTGCCTCCGAATCCCAAAGCCTGCTTTCTCTTTCAAATATAAACCCTATTTTCAAGACAAATAACCTCCTCCAGGCAGCCTTCCAGGATTTNTGACAATCTGGGTGGCTCACCCCACCCTCTTTCCCTCTGCCCCTAGACCGAATGGCAAGGGTTCAGCTCCAGGAGGGCCTGTGGCCCTTGCCATTAAGAAGTATGCACTAAGTCCGCAAAAGCATAAAAAAAAAGTTTATTGGAGCATCATGGCCGGTGGGGGGTTGGGTATTGCTGAATCATGGGAGAAGGGGACCCATCCCGCTGGCCGTAGGGGCCTCTAAAGTGCACTCGGTGCAGCAAGAGTGGGGGTGTTGCATAGAGAGTCGGGCTGGCCGGTCCTCCTCGGCCCTCCTGCCTCTCTCCGCCCTGCTAAGGCAGGCTGGTCTCTGGACCGCCCCGCGCCCCCAGCTCGCCGCTGCTGGGGCTCACGAAAACAGCAGGCGCACGCACCTGCAGCGCCAGCCCCGGCTCTTGGCCCCTGCCCCCAGGGGTGGCCAGAGCTGCGCTGCCCAGGCGTGTCTGCGCCACTGGAATCTCGTCCATGGACTCGGCTGATGCCGAGTGGTAGGCGCCTGCAGGCCCAGCGGCATGCACTGGGCTGGCGCCCGGGGAATCTGATGGTGAGCTGCAGCGGCGACCCGGGCCGCGGGGCCCTGCAGGGATGGAGGAAAAATGTGAAACTTGGGGCTGTGACACTCTCAGGGCCCTACCTTTCCTTCTCTAGGAGCTCAGGATCTGGTCAGAAAGGGGTGCTCACCAGACAACCTGGGCAGCGGCGATTCCGGATCCAAGGTCCCAGAGGTTGGCACCTTATACACACGCCGCTTCCCCTTTTTCTGCAGAGACATGGGGAACCTGAGTGCCCCTTCCCCAAACCCTGCTTCACCCAAAGAAGCAAAGTAGTGGGGCAGGGTAGAGGCTTCTTTCCCATACCCTTCCTTGTGGGCCCAGCACAGTCTCCCTTACCTGGGGTCGGATCCCGGGAGGCAGAGCATGAGTCTCTGGGGAGGAGGGCTGGGGGGGCTCCACTTGGCCTCGGGTGGCAAGGAATTGAGAAAGACTAAGGGGAAGTGGAAGGGTAAGTGCTGGATGCCCATTGTTTCCTCAAATTCCACCCCACTGGATGTTCTGAAATAAGCCACCCTTCCTAGCACCAGAAAGGGGCATTGATTTGTCCAAGGGCATGCCAGGCTGGACCCAGACCTATACTTTGGCCTTGGCCTACCCCTTTTCTCCCACCTCAGATGTCCATGCCATGCCAATGAGAGATGTTCAGGTGGCACGTGCCCAGGTTGCACTCACTTGGCATTCACTGCGGCAGGCCTGGCCTGGCCAGGTGGTTCTGGGCGCACATGACTGAAGGTCCGCATGTAGAACTCCATCTCCTGGGGAAGGTGGGGGTCAGGGAGGCTGCGGGCCAAGTGTGGATCCAAGGCCTTCTGGGTCCTGAGCCCACCCCATCCTGTACACAACACCCCACTTCTCACTGGCCTCTATGGGAGGTCTGACCGCAGAGATCTCTGACTGTCCCCCAGGCTTCTCTCAGCTATGCTGGGAAAACCCCTCTTTAAGCTGAGGCTTAAAACACCCATTTCTGGGGGCGCCTGGGTGGCTTAGTCGGTTAAGCGTCCGACTTTCGCTTAGGTCATGATCTCGCGGTTCGTGGGTTCGAGCCCAGCGTCGGGCTCTGTGCTGACTGCCAGCTCGGAGCCTGGAGCCTGTTTCAGTCTGTGACTCCCTCTCTCTCTCTGACCCTCCCCTACTCATGCTGTCTCTCTCCTAGAAATAAATAAAACATTAAAAAAAAAATTTTTAAAAACACCCATTTCTGGACGTTACCCCATGCCCACCATCTTCCTCACTTCATCTAGTCAAACTCCACCTTCTCCAGGAAGCCCCCAGCCTCACAGGGCCAATGTACCCAGTCTGCTCTGGCCAAAGTGGGTGGTGGGGAAAAGGCTCTCAGAGCAACACTCTCCTGTTTCTTGCTCCTCCCAGGGCTCCAGTCTCTGAACTGATTGTTTCCCTGGCTGGGAGACTGGCCAGCCATTCATACGCTGGGGTGTGCATCCAAGGCTGTGTGCATGACTGGACAGGAGCTGAGTCCTCAGGGTACCAGCTACAATCTTAGCTACCTGGGTAGGGGAGCTAGTGGGACCATGCGAGGTCTCCCCCACCCCAAAAGAAAAGGTAGTAAGAGGAGGGGAAAAAACAGCACCACAGCCCCCATCTGGGACCAGGCTTATCGGCAAGTTCTGAGTCTACTTTAGTCACTAATCCTCACAGTAACACTGGGAGTGGCAGACTGAACCCCTGAAAGTCAGGGGACCTGAAGCCAGGAGGACACAGAAGTGACCTAAGCCTGCCACCGAGCACATAGGACACTCATAAGAACTACAGGTGAGGAGACAAAAGGTAGGAAAAAGCCAACCCTGGTGGGGTGTGGAGGGTATAAGGCAGAGCCAGGACAATGCCCTGCCCCCACCAGTCAGGGGGGCACCCAGACAGCTGTCGCCTGCTCAGCAGTTGTTTCCATGGAGACCCAGGCGTCCTGACTAATGCAGAGATGACACTGTAACAGCAACGCGTCTCTAAAACAAGCCTATGTTTGGGGGCAACGGCTCCAGAGTGGGGCCCCTCCCGCATTCCTGCTCAGGGTGGGGGTGGGGAGGCTGCCTTCAGGGCCCTGGAAGATCTGGGGGACAGAGCCCAGCGGGCTATGGGCTGGCTGCACAGATGCAGAAACTGAAGCCCAGAGTAAAACTCATGCCCAACCAATGCCCAGACTAGCCCTTTGGAAAGTAGCATGGGGGCTCCAGCCTGAGTAGAGCAGCACTGGGAAAGAAGGGGTCAGAGGCCAGGCATGAGAACTAGAACCTCAAGGTAATGACTGGGACCTCACGGTAATCTGGCCTCCACGTCTTTTCTCTTCCCCAGTATGGAGTCGGCACCCCTCCAGGGCCCAACAAAGAGGGGCAAAGCATTCCCTGGTGCCCCTGGGCTCCAGAAGTGGGGCAGAGTGGGAGGAACAGCAGTTAGAGGATGGTCCCAGAAGCCTGAGGGGCTAGGGCAGGACAGGGGCCAGGCCCTAGCCAGCTGGGGAAGTTTGAGAGTTTACCAGGTGTCCTCATTCAAACCCTCTTCCCTTCATCACAGCTGTCCCTAGGATCCTCTCTCAAAGAGCTTCAAAATATGTACATTCCTCAAACTGAGTGTTGACGGAGGGAGGTGGGTAGGGGGTGGGCTAAATGGGTGATGGGTATTAGGAGGGCACTTGTTATGATGAGCGAGCACCGGGTGTTATATGTAAGTGATTAAATTCTACTCCTGAAACCAGTATTACACTATATGTTAACTAACTAGAATTTAAATAAAAATTTGACCAAAAAGAAAGTGCACATTCCTGAATAGTAAATGGCACTTCTCAGCCTTAGCACTCTCCTTGTGCAATGGGACAAACACATCCCTCCTCCTCCTGGGGAGGCCTCCCTCAGGTCACATGCAGATATTAATGTCCTTGCTGGCACACCTGACTCCAGAGCCTAGGCAAGCAGTGACTACAGGGCAGGGGCCTAGGGCCCTCTAGTCCAAGCATCCTAGGGCCAGCCCTGCCTCAATGGGTACTATGGAGCTTGAGGAAGTCTCTTGCCTACCTCTCTGAGCTTCAGTCCCCTCTGTCATGTGGGGATGGAGAAGATGCCCACTCTGAGGATGGCTGCCACTGCACTTACATGGGTTCAGTGTCAGGCACCAGTGTGTGTACATAGTGGTGTGGCGGGGAGTCGCCACCAAAAGTCTACACTCCCCCTAGGCCTCACAGGCCCCATCTCTGGCAATGAGACAGGAGAGGCGGGGTCCCAAGCCTTCTCCCAACCCGCCCACCAACCTGTGTTTGTGTCTAGTTGCCATGAGGACTTGGGATCCAGAACTCAGCTTTCCCAGCAAGGCTTGCCTGGGCCCCCTGCCTTCCCAGTCCCTGGGGGCTCCGAGAACTGGACCACCCCTACCCCCAGCTGCTGACCTCAGGAAGCCATGGGGCGTGGGAATGGGGATAGGCTGGTCAGTAGCTGGGCTGGAGGGTTCCTGCTTCAGAGTGTAGGGACTTTAACTCTTCTCAGATCCAGCTTTAGGCTCTTCTGCAACATGGTTGCAGTTACATTCCCTGTCTCATGGGCTCTTTTAAGGATTAAAGAGGGTAATGGGTATAAGGACTCAGGGTCACGGGTAGAGAGAACTGATGGCTCCATCCTGGTGACCCAGTCGCTGGTCCATCTCTCTCTCTCTTCTGCAGCCCCAACCTGCCTGCTTCAAGGCTCCCACACCCCATGTCATCCAGCACATGCTTGGAGCCCAGACAGGCATGTACATCGGGTTGGGAAAACACGGGACTCCCTCTGGCTGTGCCCACGTTTGAGCAAGCGGACACGTGTTTAGTATAGGCTTGGCCTTGCCCCTCTTGCCTCCAGCTGCTCCCCTACTCCAACTGTGATTCCAGGCCTGCTTCCCTTTGCCCTGTCTCATCATTGCTGCTTGCTGCACAGCCCACCACCCCTCCCACACCCAGGCCCCATCTCCCATCCCCTCAGCCCTCTGGGCCACTTCTATACCTGAATGGGTCGCATCTTGGGGGGACATGACTCGAGCTCCCTGTGGGCCCCCTTTGCCTCCTGTGGCAGGCGATGCTGCACGATGTACTCATAGGTGGTGAGCTTGTGCCACACTGAGGGGGTGAGGAGAGGGCTCAGTGCAGGGGAAAGGGGATCCTAGAGTTCAGAAAGTAAGGAAGGGTACCCAGCCCCAGGCTGAAACTACTGTCCCCATATACACTAATCCATTAAGTGAGACCAGGCCACCATGGAAAGCCAATACTGAAAAAGGAGCATGGCTGCAGGGTACCTCCCTGCAGCCTAGGGACCCCTATCTGCTGCAAGGCAGGTGTAGGTGTATGTGAGTGGGGGGTGGGGGACTTACTGAGATAAATGTGGAAGCAGAGCAGGTGACCAAGCAGGGCTGTGGAAAGCAGGCCCAGAAGGATGAGTAGGGCAGCCAGGGCCAGGATGGCAGGAGCCTGGGTCTCCACAGGGGCAGCGGGCAGGAACACGAACCACACATCTGTGTGATTCTTCAGGACTGCAAGGCACAGGCAGACTGCTCATCCGGGCTGTGACCAATGACTAGAACAGGCCCAGGGTTGGAGGGTGGGAATGGGCCTGCAGCTGGGACTGACCTTCAAAATGGCGATTGGTGCGCAGCCGCATGGGGTTGACAAAGAACTCCACAAAGACATAAGTGGCCACCAGCACGAGGAGCAGGACACCCAGTAAAGCAGATGCCACACTGTGTAGAAAGAGCCTGGGCCCAGCCGTGGGCAGCTGTCAGCACCCAGGTGCTCCAGCTGGATAAGGGCCCAGAACTCAGGAGGGCCCCTGGTTGGGAGGGGAGCCAGGCCTCTGACCCCACAGCCCCAACTCCTCACAAAGTCAATGACAGGGCAAAGATCAGTTTGGGCGGCCACCCCCGCAGGCTTCCCACCATTCTCTGGACCCACAGGAGGAAGCCCCCAAACCTACCCTCAGCAGCCCCAGGCGGCAGCCATCAGATGCATCACCCTCAGACCAACACAGTAATGCACACCAGCGCACAGGTCCACCAAGCACCCACTCCTGCCCCACCTCATATGCAGGCTCAGGATTCCTGACTCACATTCGGACCCGTGCATCCGCAGGCACCCTTGAGGCCCGTGCCGCGCTCTCACCTGTAGTTCCTCTCGCCCACGCAGTTGTTGAGCCACTTGCAGTGGTGGTCGAAACCGCACACGCACTTGTTGCAGGCGCTGCAGTGCTTGGAGCGAGCGCTCCTGCGGGAGGGAGTGGAGGGGCACAAGGCGGTCGGCTTGCGTTTCCCGCGCTTCGCCTCCAGCCTGGCTGGGGCAACGGAGTCGGCGGCGGCCGAAGGACCGGAACGCCGGGCCAGGCGCGCGTTACCCACACGACACTCTGCCAGAACCTGGAAGCGCTGACGGGGAGCGCGCACGCCCTCTGGTGGCACTACGAAGCAGAGCCCCCACAGGCGGTCTGGCTTCTGAAGAGCCAAAGGACCCAGAGGCGGGATAGGGGGTTGGGAGGCATTACACTTTCCCACTATGGGATTGCGCACCTGCGTGACGGCGGTATGAAACGGAAACGGGGCTTCCTTTCCAAGCAAGGACCCTGCACCAAGCCGGGACATGATGCAGCTGTGGGACCAGGGAGCAGAAGAGAGCAAGGCTGCTGGGTCCAGGGCCTGCATTGCTTTTCTGACATCTCCATTTTTTGAGTCCCTATTTCCCTGCCAGTCTGTGGGGATTTTACTGGCATTCTTCTAGAAAACCTCAGTCTGTCTAGGCTAACCCAAAGGGGGACAAAGGAAGAGAAGCAAGCTGACATCTGGGTGAACAGCAGTTTGCTGCAGGGGGTCAGAGGAGGTGAGGCCACATTAGGAATGCAAGCCCAAAGGGGTGTGTGAGAGTGAGCTGCAACCCCTTCCCCAGAAGAGAACAGAGTGGGCAGCCATTGCCACAGCATCCACTTAAGAACAATGTGCTGACTGGTGCCTAGTGAAGGAAAGGATGATCAGACACCAAACTCCTCAGTGCATTAATGCCATCGGCTCTTTCTTTGTCCTGTGGACATATCCCCTTCAGCAGGCTGCTGGATGTTAAAATTAGAAATGTAGAGCTAGCCTTGGACCATTCGCCCATTCCCAAACCCTGCCTGAGGCTGGACACTTCAGGAGGGGAGGGAGGGACCTAGGGAGGCAGTCAGGAACAGCCAAGGGGATATGGTCTCTGCAAATTCTGACTGCCCTTCCCACTAGCAGTGTGATCTGGAGTAAGTCACTTGGCCTCTCTGGGCTTCAGATTCCTCATGGGTAACTGAGGACAGATAACAGAAGCCAGGTAGGCTGGGTTGTGAATCTGGCTCTGCTACCCAATAGCCATATGACCTCAGGCATAGGTCGTGTGGGAGCCTTGGGTTCTTCCCCTTCTGTGAGGTGAGAGAGATGCTGCCCACCCTGCAGGGTTACTCATAAGCACTTAGCACATAATAAGTCCTCAGGCATTAGTTCCCCTCGCCGCCCCTATCTGGGAAAACTTGTGAGAGATAGGGGTAGGAGGGTCACTGGCAGAGTCAGTCAGTAGAAAAGTCTGTGGCAGTGCCAAACGTCTCCTTCTGTAACTGCTGGAAATGCCATTCCTCATCTTCTGTTTCCAATCTCCTCCTTCACCCAATTCTCTGTCACTCTGTCAAGATTCTTGACTGTGTAAAACACGAGGGTTCTGAGGCATCAGGATAACTATAAAGCCCTGGGCATGCCTCTCTCTGCCTTCAATGTCCACTGGCAGTCCCGGGGGCACAATCACCACCCCCACACACCCTCAGTCCACACTCACTCACACATCTACGTCGCACAAGTTGCAATGCAAGTCTTCAATGACATGTGCGTGTTGGCTGCGGTTGAAAATGGGCAGGGGCCCTGCATAGCTCTTGTCCCGCACATTGGCATCTGCTGGATCGATGGAGACAGCAGTCAGGTGAACCACAAGGTGGCCGGCAAAGATGGCGCCCATGCACTGGCCCAGAAGGTTAAAGACTCACTGCACACTTTGCTGGCTGGAAGCCCCGCTTCCCCACTTTCCAGGGCCAGGTAACAGCTCTCCACCTCCACGTGACTCCCTCGTGCAGAGACTCTCTGCCTGTGCCACTTCTTACCTCCAGCCCCACAAGAGTTTCCCTGTCAGACCTCTTCAGCATACCCATGCCCCAGATGGAAGAGAGGAATCACAAGGCACTGCCTACTGTCGCTGAGTGGCCCAATGGCCTCACTGCTCCAGTCCCGGCACAGGCCATAGGCTGATTTGACCTTGGTATCTGATCTGGTTTCAGATTCTAAATGGTGAAGTGAGACTGAAAGAGATTATCCTCTAAGGTCCAAGGACCCAGAATATAAGTTCTAAGTTTGTTTCTCTTGCCTTCATAGGAAGTCAGATATGAGAGACAGCCATCCTTTGTCATCAGCTGGGCCAGATGGAGAATCACTTGTAGACAGGGTCTCATATACCCACCACCTCCCTGACTAACATAGTCAGAGCCTGGCCACGGGCAGCCTGGCTAATTCCTGGAGCTGAAATACAGATCATCCGGGACCTATCTGCTCAGTGATCAGAACAAATGCAGGGAGTGAGTATGCTGCCAACTTGCTGCAAAGTCTAAATTTGTGAAAATTCCCCAATAGATTCCAGGCAGCCATCCGCCCTCCCTCCCTCCACCCGTCCTCTTGCTGACTAGGCCGTCATCAGATCCCTCCATCATTCCTCCTCCATAAATCAGCTGCCTGTCCTCCTTCATCCTTCTTCCTCCTCTTCCCAGTGGCCAAACTTCCCGCGTGAGCCAGGCTCCGCCCTCATGTGCTAGACCACAGCTGACCACGGTGCCATAGCCCACGAAGGCCATCAGCCCTGGCTATAGGTCGGGCCTTTGCTTCTTCCCTGGGTTATTCCATAGTCTCCTGACTCTGTTCCTCCTGCCGGGGTGCCCTTGAGCCCAAAGTGAGCACTGAAAAGCTTAAATAAAGCCTTGTCTGCTTCAGTTGTTACACTGGTTCTCAATGGCTCTCAAGTTAAAGTTCACTGTTCAGTTCAGTGCCAAGGCTTCTCTTGCTCCTGTCACACCTGTCTGATGTCACCAACCACTACCCCTCACCATTTCAGCCTCTCTTCAGACACCCTGAATGTGGGCAAACACTTGATTTTCCATCTGCTCCAACACTTCTCCCACCCCAGCCCCCGGGTTCATTCATTTGACTGTTGACTCAGGTCTTTCTCTGCGCCAAACCCTGAGGGCAATGGCAGGAGCAAGACAGACTTGGTCCCTCGCCCCAAGGAGCTTACAGTCTGATGGGGAACACATATGTTAATCAAATAATGGGTTGATTACAATGAAAGAAGTTCATGGGACTGTGTGAATTTACAACTGGGTAACCTCATCTAGTCTGAAGGGATCCAGGAAGCTGCCCTGAGGAAGTATCATCTCAGCTGAGACATGGAGAGGAACAGCTAATAGGCACCTGGTAGGTAATGCAGACAGGAGGGGCTTGGCTGGGTACTGGGAGCAAGCAGAGTCCCAGCCAGAGGGATGGCTGATGTGTGGTTCCAGCTCAGCTCATTGCTGCCAAGCTAGAATAAGGGCACATGTCACCATATTCTGGCTTTTCAAAAGGAACTAAAAACCTGGATTTTTATGTGAGGTCTCATTTTTTAAATGTTGACGGGAAATAAATAATTCTTAAAATATACCTACTAAAGGAACATTTAAGACTGTCCATTTTGTGTGTTAATTGTCCCCCAATTGAAAAAGAAAATCGAGTGCCTGGGTGACTCAGTTGGTTGAGCGTGTGACTCTTTATCTTGGGGTCATGAGTTCATGCTGGGCATAGAGCCTACTTAAAAAGAAAAAAAAAAAAAAAAGAAAGAAAAGAAAATCTGTAGACCAAACAGGCCCATGGGCTGCCAGTTCTGGACTTCTGACTTAGCTGGGTGTTGGGGTAGAGAGAGAGTCAAGAGCCTTCCAGCCAGAGACCAGTGGTGTCAGAGTAAATAGTATAAGAGGCTGGGGAGGCGGGCGGAACCCAGAATGTAGAGAGCCCTGAGGATCTTGAACATCATTTCTTAAAGCAGGAAGAAGCCATTATGGGATGTTAAGTTGGAGACCAACTTTATCCGTTTGGACCCTGAAAGGGCACTCTGCTGCAGGAACATAGGTGGACACACATGGATTGGCCCAAGAGTGTGTGGAAACGAAACAGTCATCTAGGTAAGACAGGCAGATGGCAGTGGGGAGGAATGAGGGCAAGCTTGATAGCTATTTAGGAGCTAATGTCAACAGGACTTGACGACTGACTGCATACAGGTGATGAAGGAAAGGGGCAGAGCCAGAGTACCCGGAAAGGTGACCACAGAGGAGGATGGGCATCAGCAGGTGTGCATCTGGGCCCACGGTGGTGTTGGTCTAGACAGCCCTCCTCCTACACCCATAACCTGTCGTATGGCTCCTACCCTCACACCTACCATGTGATGATCTCTAACCTACAAGGCTTTACCCCAGGGGGAGGCTGAGCACCCCAGGGCTGGGGACCTATCTTACTCATCTTTGCAACTGTAGGGCCCAGGCCAGTTCCAGGCCCAAGGTAAGTACTTGGTACATACCATTACCCTACCTCATTCCTCAGGGGCCCTGAGGAAGTTTGCACAAGGAAGGTGGCTTTGATGGAAGGAAACAGAAGCATCCAGGCCTAGAAGTGGGAGTGCCAATCCAGGTGGCTCTGTGATCCTCCACATTGCCCAAAGCAATGAATGTGGAGAGGACAAAACCCTTTCATCGTCCCACTGCCTCAGAGGCAGGTTGCCTAAGCAGCCCTTCTTGTCTCAGTGGGTATCAGCTGTGTGACCTCGGGAAGTCACTTAATCTCTCTGAGCCCCAACTTCTTCATTAGTAAAGTGAGGAGAACACCTTCCTTACAGATTATTATAAGGATTGAATGATCCACATACAGTGCCGGCATGGTCACTGAATGCTAGTTATTCTTGTTTACTGTTTTTTGCTCTGACTATACTCACTGCAACCATGTGGTTATTAATCTGGCTTCCCAGGTACCCTTGGTGGTAGAAGGCCAGATAATCCCGAGTGAGGGGTGTGCCCACTCCAGATCATGGCAGGAGTGTTTCACGAAGCATTCTACTTAAGGGCACTGACTAAGGACTAAGGCCCGTTGGTCCCCTCAGGGGACGTCCAGCGCTCCATTTATAGAGCTGATGACTAGGCCCTGGGTCCCAGTGACCCAGGAAGCGCCCCAGCGATATTGCTGATGTCTGAGGACAACAACCTTCTCTACAGTCCTTCTCTACACATTTGCCCTTGTCACTCACCAGCTGAGGGCTCTGTGGTTTCCCAAGAAAACACACTCACACTTCTGGCTCACCCATTCTGGTGCTCATACACACACGCTTGCTGCTCCTTGTCCTCTGCGAAGCAGGCAGGACTCCTGTCAGACAGCGGAGACCAAGAACTGGAGAGCCAGCCGAAGCTGCTTAGCCTTGTCCAACCCCTGAAGGGTTGAGCTGTGACCAGCCTTAGCTGCTGACTCTTTTCCCCAGAGCTGCCAAGTTCATCTCCGCTAACATCCTTTAGCTCACCCTAGCCCTCCTCCCCCAGGAAGCCCAAGAAATCATTTTCATGAAGAATACACAGCAGGGCACTCTCCTGGGTGCCCTCTGGACAGGCGCACATAGCCACCTGTTGCACCCCAATCTCCCAGCCTTGCGGCCAAGTCCTGGGCTCCTGGGGGTTGTGGCCAACGCTGGGGCAGTCATACCACTAGGCTCACGCAAGTTTGTGTTTGTGACTGTTCCCGTGAGCCTCCAGGGCATCTTCATCCCTCCTCTTGTCAACTCAACCTCGCGCTAAGAGTCTGGTTTACAAAACCGATGAGCTCCTAAACAGTCCTGGGTACAGCATAATTATCTGACTGTACATAAAACCACATTTTAAACATACCAGGAAACTTACTATGTAAAAGAATTCTACCATGACTCTTTTTGAAAAGTGAAAGATTCTTTTGTAAATGGAATAGTTACTCTCTATCCCTTGTCAAGCTCTGGACACAATGAACTTTAAGGCTCTCTTCTGTGATCACTCTTGGGCTACCTCGGTCGACAAGGTTCCCAGCTGGGTGGGCTTTAAATGCTCCAAGGTATGTTAGTCCATCTGCTCACCCCATCAGGCAAAGGGGTCAGACGGGGGTTGGAAACCAGGCAGGGAGGCAGACGGCCTGCCTGCACTCTGTGAGGCTCTGGACCCCAGCTTCAGGCCTCTGACTTGTCCCTCCATCCACCGCCCCAACTCTTCCATGTACTGGTCCCAGACTTTCCCAAGGATACAGCGTAGCCAGCGGGCACCCAGTGGTGAGGCAGGAGGGGAACAAGGACCCCAAAGCCAATCACAGCGAAGAAGAGGTACAGCAGCCAAGCCACAATCTGGAGCGGGTGAGGGGGCCAGCTCCACCCATTCCGGCGGGACCGCTGGCCCTGCAGCTCCAGGGAGGGTCTGCTGGCCTGCGCGGGTGCCGTCCACACACTCTTCTCAGGGGCTGTCTTGTTGGAGGGCTTGTTGCAGACATTCATCTCCAGAGGAAGAAAAAGTAGAGAGAACATTAGCCTAAGAAGGCCGGGGCTGGAGCCCAGAGCCCCATGCGGGGAGCAGGCTGGGATGTGAAGTCATCTCCCAGCTACTCTGCAGAAGAACTGGGGTCCTAGCATGATGAAGGCAGGCCATGGGGGAAGGTGGTAGTGGAGCGCTTCTCAAAGCCCCAGAGCAAGCTCTGGCCCTAGCCCTGGCCAGGACAAGGTAGGAGGGTCGGGGGTTTATTCACGACACGGTGTGGCTGCCTTCCTGTTACTCAAAATGCTCTGTCTCCACAGCCATCAGAGTTAAACTCAGTAAGACATGTTCTCATCTGGTAACAATATCAGGCTGGGGCCAGAGCACTGAGAACACATGCTGATTCTGTTAGTCACCTCTGTCCTGAGGCCCAAATGCAAGTGTCAGAGAGGGCCTCCTTATTCTTCGCTAGGGGAAACAGGGACTAGGGGTGCTCAGAAGGGGGTCTGGCGTCTGCCCCTGGGCCAGCAGTTAATCCCTTTACGAGAGGGGAGGGGAGGGACCTTAAACCATCTCCCCTGTGCCTCAGAAAGGCTGAGACTTCTTGGCTGGCGAGGGGCCAGCATACAAGAGAGAAGGAAGGATCCCTCCTTGCTTCCCACCAGCAGCAGAAATGACCATGTTTCTCTAGGTAACTTCTAGAACAGAGAAGTGGGCTGATGCCCTTTGACTCACTTGAGAGCTCAGGGAAGGCCAGGCTTCCTCCTCCAGAGCCAGACCACCAGGTGGCAGCACTCCCCCACCCCCACCCCACCATTCTTTAGTCTAAGACCTGGCCCAGTGGCCAAAATCACAAGCGAGGCAGGCAGGGTGTGCTGTCATTACAGGAGGAAGAGCCCCACCTCCAGCATCCTCTGGGTCTGAGCCAGGACTGGAGCCTGGGCGGGCGGCGCCACACCTGGAGAGACAGGCCAACTCAGAGCTCCTGGTGGGGTGGCCAGGAGCAGGGGACAAAACCCTGGCAGCTGGACTCTCCTTTCAGGAGCCCATGCCCATGGGCCAAGGAGTCTGACTCTGCCAGAAAGTACAGCAGATCCCCCCTCAGCATATCTGTCCAGAACACCTTCCTCACATCTTGGCCCAACAAAATGTGATTGGCCTTCAGCGCCCACTTTTTAAGTATCACCTAATCCAGGAAGCTTTCTTTCCCTGACGCCTCAAGCAGAGTCAGTGGGCCCTCATGTTCAGTCTTTAATGGGCAAGTCACTTTGCCACTTGGAACCCTGTGTCATCCCCATGTCTGCCCCATTATGCCAATTTCCCCTAAGGGTAGCAACTGTAGTGTGATTCATTTACCCCGGCTCCCCACATGCCCTCCCCCAAGCACCCACAACATACCTTGTACATAGTAAGTGCTCAGTAAATGTTTGCTGACTTGAAATCATCTGAAATAAAAGGAAATGTGGGTGCGGTAAATGTGTGGAATTCTGGTTCACCCAGAGCCATCTGGCCTGCTCTGCCTTGCCTTCAATCTGCACAGCCACCATGCAGAGACACACCTGCTGCCCCAGCTCCCCCTGCCATGGGCTATTATTATCCTGACTGCCGGACATTTGCACTTAGCCACTGCCCTTCATCCCACCCGAAGCAGAGCCTCCTGTAAGCCGAGCCCGCCATATTCATCTCTGAGTAGCCTCATGTCAAAGCTAAATGGAATGACCTTAGTTTTCTCCAAGGGACTCAGCTGGAATCCCTTGGTCATTTGCTTTGTCTTCAAAAAGAAACAACGAAAGGTGAAAAGAGAGCCCCAGCTCTGGAGGAAACAGATTTAGGTTCAAATCCTGGCTCTGCACTTACTAGCTGAGTGGCTTGAGTTTCTTCATCTAAAAAATGGGGGTAGGGATGGCTACCTAGGGCTGTGTATAGATCAGCAACACTGTAAGTAAAGCCCTGACACATAAATGCTTCCTAAATGATAGCTATTATAATTTCCCTTAAAATAGCTCTGTGGATTCTCCCGATCTCTCCAAAGGGAGGCTGCTGCATCTGATATTCTACAAGGTTAATTTCCAAAGTAATGACTTTGGTTGAAGCTGCTTTCTTAAACCAGTGGCCTCAAGGAACATGTTGTCATAAGAGCTCAGCCACTGGATGGTCATTCTAACCATCTCACCTTTGATCAAAGGGACAATGGTAATTAAAAAAAAAAAAGTGGGCACCACTTTATTTTCAATGTCCCCAGAGGTAGCAAATCTGTCCTTGATTTTTGGAAAGTCAAAGGTCATCAGGTGAAGCCCTGTGAATGCAGTTGAGCTGGGTGGTTCTGCTCAGGGGTGAATCCCTGTGGCTTGCACATCCGTTCTCCAGTGACACCATCACCAGGGCAACTACTTTGAAGGGAGCTCACGAACTGGGTTTCCCAAGTTCTACCTTTCCTTTTGTCATCTTCACACCTGTGCAGCCCTACACCTTGAGGAAGTTTTTAAAGAAAGCAGCAGAGGCACATGGCTGACATATCCCCACTGCCCAGAGTGGGCTGACAGTGGTCACAGGCGCCCCCAGTGCTGCTGTCACCCTAATACCTATAGCGGGAGGACTCATCATCTGAGGCCTTGGGGGTGGCTCTGACTCCAAAGCCGGGGACCACTGGCCCAGGGAGGTGCCCCTCATATGAGGGCAGGGGGATGGTGCTGTTGGGTGAGTCCTGTACAGCAATGGCAGCACCCCAGAGCAGACACCCAAGCTGGCCAGGGGACATGCCACCTGCCCTGGAAACCTGGGCCAGCCAGCTCTTAACTGATGACATTTTCTCTTGTGGGGTCAGTGGCTACAAATTCTTCTGGCCCCAAAGGCTTTGATTAAAAGGGCTGGGAGGTAGGAGAGAATCCAAGATGGGGCCTCAGGCAGGGATGGGTTCAAGCACTGTCATCAGACCCAGGAACTTCTCTGGCTATCCGTCCCCTCTCAGCACTTCTCTAGAAGACCAGACTGAAAGATTCATGGCTCTGCTCCCGGACAGCTTGGTCAACCTGTGCATTTACACCTTGGCCCAGTCAGCACTTTTGGGGCCCAGCCCCTGTGTGCACTAAAGACATAAACACAGATGAGACCAGGCTCCTGCCTTCAGGGCCTTGCTTTCTGGGGGCCCAGACAGACATGAGGGCAGTGGGTGAATGAGTCCTACAAGGGTGAGCCATTCAGAGTGACAGAACCCAGGGTGCAGAGAGGGGGGAATCTAGAGAGGGAGATGAGCCCTGAGGAGCTGCAGGGTCAGATCCCAGGGGAGGCCAGGCAAGGAAGTCTGGCTACTACTGAAAAACCCACCACGAGTCACAGGAAGTTTAAAGCAGGGGAATGACATAAAGATGGTGGGCATTTTAGAAAGCTTTCTTCTAGTCCCAGTAGGGAAGAGGACATGAACAAGAGTGGAAAGGTGACACAACATTAGGCTGGCCCAGGGAGGGCAGCACCCAGCAGCCTTGTGCTTTTGGAAGAATCAGTCAGGAGATGGAGGTCAAGCCCACAAGGTCCCCAAAACCACCCAATGCCTCCAGCTGCATCTCTGGTGAGCTGGGAGGTACGTGTGCCTTGGTAAAAGAATCTTCATGTACCTTCTGCTGCCACAGAACAAACCACAGAGTTAAATTGGTGGAGATGGAGAAAAGACCAGAGCAAGGAGGCCCCAAGGAGTGTTAAGGCCGAAGGTCCCCACCTTTTGGTAAAGGTCACCTTGGGTAAGCCAAGGAACCACCTAGCTTCTGAAGTGGGCTAGAGGGGCTGAACAGACCCCTCCCTTGTCCCAATAAGGTAAAGTCATTGCCAAAATGACAATAATCTCTTCCTGTTAACATTCCCTTGATAAAACCCTAAAACAGCATTCTCAAAAGAAAGCTAGGCTACTTTAATTTATATGCCTAATTTAAATGAGGGAAGTCAACATTTCAAGTTCTCATTATGAACTGTAGAATAGTTATGTGACTGATCCACTTCCCTCTTGCTCTCCTCTGCTCCCACCAAAAAAATATTTAGAAATGTTTTCTAAGATTTATGAATGGCGTTGTCAAAACAACCAGACTGAAGTGAAAAGTATTGGCCCTAGAGACGCTGTGGGCATCCCTGTCTTCATGCAAAATATTTGAGGATTTCAGAAAAGAATCAATTTCATTACTAAAGAGGCTTTGTAGGAGGAGGCCACTGAACTGGCAGGGTAGAATGATGGGGTTAGAGAAGAAGCGACAGGGCTCTTCGCAGGGGATTGAGGGCCTGGAGACCTGAGCCACCAACAGAGAGAAGCAGATTGGAGTGAGGCAAGAGCATGAGGCCTGGAAACAGAGCCTAGTTCTGACTCCCGCGCTGCCACTCACAGATCAGGTGACCCAGAGGCAAAATTTCAGAGGCATGTCTTTGGGTGTCTCCTTTACTCAGCTTTCAAAAAAATTAGCTGCGGGGTGCCTGGCTGACTCAATAACTAGAGCATGCAACTCTTGGGTCTTGGAGTTATGAGTTCGAGCCCACTTAAAAAAAAAAAAAAGGTAACTGGAAGGCAATTTGGCAATATCTACCAAACCTTAGAACACATACACCCTTGGGTCCAGTCTTTCCATTTCTAAGTATTTATCTTATACATATAGTCACAAAGTACACAAAGATTCACTGCAGTCTTGTTTGCAATAATAAAGAACAAAAACCAAGATAAACAAAGTATGGCCCAGTCACACAATTAAATGCTATACAATATCAAAACAATGAGGGATGAAATGACCTTTGATACACAGTGAAGTGAAAAAGCAAGATGTGGGCAGTTGTAGAGCATGGAATCCAGTAGGTAAAAACAAACGGGGATGGGTATGTTCCTATTTGTACAGATTCTCTCTGGAAAGAAATACAAGAAGGCAAACACAAGGACAGCCTCTGGGGGAAGATCTAGTGGCTGCGGTGAAAGAGATTAGCTTTAACTGTGCAGTGTTTGATTTTGTTTACCATATACATGCAATGCTTTAAAAAAATGTCAAATAAATAATTAAGGGGTGTCACCTCTTACCTTCCTGGCCCACTGGGCTGCCATATAGACCAAATGTGCTTGTGGGTTTCCGAGCCCTGTACCACACCTGACAGACAAGGAAATCCCACCTAACGACCATGCAAAAAGAGTGCTCAGTTTTATTTCAGCGCTTCTTCATTCTTTGAAAGCAATTCTGAATCACTCAGCTGCAGAGCTGTGAGGAAGAACCACAGAGCCCCCCAGGCGCTGTTGGGGGTCTTGTCAAAGCTGGAATCCGACCACCAGGCAGCACAACAGAGGAGTTGCTGGGCAGGACTTTGTTCCAGTCCTCAGCCAAAGGCCAGCTCGGCTTCCTATGACTCCAGAACCCAAAGGGAAGATGCACACAGCAAAATGGTTTTGCTCACAACCATCTTTTCTGTTTGCTAAGAAAAGCTAGAGGATTTATAGTTACCACCTGAATTATTTTCTATGGATATTTCTTTTTCTTTCTTGCAGGACTTGAGCATACAACCCTGAGATCAAGACCTGAGCTGAGATCAAGACCTAAGCTGAGATCAAAAGTTATATGCTTAACTGACTGAGCCATCCAGGCGTCCCTCTATGGATATTTCTAAACAATGTTTCCTTGCATCTGCTTTTGAGAGAGAGACAGAGACAGAGACAGCGTGAGCAGGGGAGGGTCAGAGAGAGAGGGAGACACAGAATCTGAAACAGGCTCCAGGCTCTGAGCTGGCTGTCAGCACAGAGCTCGACGCAGGGCTTGAACCCATGAACCACGAGATCATGACCTGAGCCAAAGTTGGACGCTTAACTGACTGAGCCACTCAGGCGCCCCCCTTGCATCTACTTCTAAAATAATCTTCACCAAGCATGCTTGGGTGGCTCAGTTGATTTCAGCTCCAGTTGTGATCTCATGGTTCATGGGTTCGAACCCTGTGTGGGCTCTGTGCTGACAGCATGGAGCCTGCTTGGGATTCTCTCTCTCTCTCTCTCAAAATAAATAAATAAACTCAAAAAATTTAAATAAAAGAAAGTAATTTTCACGAAGATTTAACAGATGTCCAACTTAAACTTAAACAGAGGCTGGGGAAAAAAGGTTGCATGGTCCACACTGTTTTATAGTGCAAAAAGTCATTATAAAAGAAGTTTTGGGGCAAATACTTTATTCAAAATTCCCTACAGGTGCCAGAAAAGTCTCTGGCCTTAAAATTCTGGGAAGTGGCTCTAGTTTGACTAAGAGATGCACACCATGACAATTGAGTTGGAACTTCAAGCTCTTCTCATAGACCTGTCCAGTCACTGGTCTCAGATGTGGCTGGGCTTTTCATGTCAACAACGTGCAGAAGTCTGATGCCAGACCAAGCCTGAAATCTCACTCATTCCTGAGCTGATGTGGTCTGCAAACATTTTCTATGCCATTCTCCTCATGAAGCAACCACTGCAAACTGTTCGGGATTCAAGGTTAGTCAGGGAAAGGAGACAAGAAGGAGGGAATAACAATGGAGCGAAAACAAGGCCAATGAGAGGAGCCAAGGGTTGTTGATTTTAACCAGGAAATCAACTCACATGATTGTAGGAGCAAGCCTGGGGGAACACCCACCAAGAAACCGTCGTTAAGAACAAAGTTGTGACAAAACAAAGTAAGAAAAACAAAAGAAAAAACCTAATTAAGCACCAGTGGTGCTTTTATTGCAGTTCATGGTGATTATCTGCTCACAAACCCATCTCCCATGGTGAACCACCAGTTCCACAAAAGCTGAGACCACCCCACACCTATCTCTAAATCCAGCTCTCCTTCAATAAGAGAAACTAAACCACTTCTTACTGGCTCTGCTGCCATCACCCTAATCCAACCCACCATCATTACTCCCCTGTAGTGTCTCAGTAATAATGGCCATTTAGAAGGAACTTTTCCTGTGCCAGGCACTACTTTAAGTGCTTTAACAGAATTCACTTGGGGCGCCTGGGTGGCTTAGTCGGTTAAGCGTCCATTTTTGCTTAGGTCATGATCTCGCGGTTTGTGGGTTCGAGCCCCGCATCGGGCTCTGTGCTGACAGCCAGCTCAGAGCCTGGAGCCTGTTTCAGTCTGTGACTCCCTCTCTCTCTGACCCTCCGCTGCTCACACTGTCTCTCTCTCTCTCCTAGAAATAAAAAAATAAAAATAAAAAATAAAAAAGAATTCACTTATAAACCCTCACAGCTCTCTGAGGTAGGTAGGTCCTGTTATTTCAAACTTCCCATAGACCTCCTCTGTCATTGGTTTCAGACGAACTGGTCCCTCACTTTCTCTCTCAGAAACAACATGCAGAACAGCATCCGCCTTTCACAGATGAAGACCCTAAGGCTCAGAGAGACCAAGTTCTAGGAGACACAGCTAGACTGGCAGAATCAAGATGGCCCTCAGCTGACTTGCTGGTGTGCCCTGTGATTATGACACTGTCCACAGCAGCCAGAAGAAGGTGAGGTTTTCAAAATTTCAAACTCATCAAAACTTTTCAACGGTTTCCTCCTCCTGCTAGGATAAAGTTGAAATCTCCATCACATCCTTCAATGCTCCCCTCATCCTTTCTGTTCCTTAATAGTTAATACTTTGCTGCCTTTGCATTTGCTTTTCTCTCTTCCAGAAACACTCTTTCCCTACTAACAATGCAGGCTGGCTCCTTTCAACCTTCAGGTCTTAGCTTCAAAGTGACCTCTGCCAGACCACCACCCCCGCCCCCTCCATTACGTCACCGGAGCACTTATCTCGACCGAAAATCACTTCAGTCATCCATCTGGAGCCTGCCCACCCCACCCCCCTTAATATTCTGAGGCTTCTGGAGATCGTGCCGTTTCTTGGACTCCTCTGTGGCCCGTCCCTGGCACACAGTAGGCGCTCAATGCAGATATGTGAACCTGATGGATACTAGATGGAGCCCCGCGTTCTGCCCGGTCCCTTGGAACCCAGGCCGCGGGCTCCAGGCCGAGGGGAGGGCAGAGCACAGCCGGGCGGCGGCAGCCACAACCCCGTGGCTCAGGCCAGGCTTCGAGGTGAGAACAGCGGTGGGGGCTCCTCACCTGCGCGTCGCGTCGACCGAGCCAGATCGGCCCTGCCAAGGTCACCCAGTAGTTCAGCCCCCTCGCCTGGCGGTCCACCCTCCCACGGTGGCGGCACTTCAGACCCTCACAACGGAGACGGTCCCCGGGACCAGGCGGCGGCGCAGCCCGGAGCGGGGTCCCATTCCGGGCCGCGCGACGGAGGCTGGGCCGGCAAGTCCTAGTGTACCGGCTGTAGCGGGCAGGCTGTACGGCCCCGGCCAGGCCGAGGCGGGATGAAACTCTTCAGGAGCTGGGCCCGTTCCCCTGGCAACGGCGCGGGCTACGGCGCCCCACAGCGGCCAAACCGCGCTGCGTCACTTCGCACCGGCACCAAGGCTCGGGGCGGGGCTCACCAGGGACCCCTGTCACCCTGGCCGCCACGTTCCCCATTCCCTTTCAACAATTGTACTCGAAAACCCACTTGCCTCCCACCCTCATTCCACAGCTGTCTTCTCGAAATCCTGACTTGTCCCAAACGTGCCCGCCTTCAGTTTCTCCCTTGAGACTACCACTGTCTGGGAGACACCCCAGTCAGCCTGCACACTTTAATGAGTATGTGCTGGACACTGGGAATACCGTGGGAACACGAGATCCCTGCCCCTCAGGGAGATTACAGGCTAAAGGAAAGACAGGTATCAAGAAATACACAAACAAATATGCAGGTTTCCTCATAATATAAAGTGTGAAGTATAAAAGAAAGTATGTAGTTGGGGCGCCTGGGTGGCTTGGTCGGTTGAGCGTCCGACTTTCGCTTAGGTTATGATCTCGCGGTTTGTGGGTTCGAGCCCCGCGTCGGGCTCTGTGCTGACTGCCAGCTCAGAGCCTGGAGCCTATTTCAGAGTCTGTGTCTCCCTCTCTCTCTGACCCGCCCGTGCTCACGCTGTCTCTCTCTCTCTCTCTCCTAGAAATGAATAAAAATATAGAAAAAAAAAAAGAAAGTATGTAGCACAAAATATCTCCTTTCTAGATTTCCTTTAAATCAAGCAGAAATCCTACTGGGAGCCCCCATCTTCCAGGCTGGCGGGACATTCAGTCTTGGTATCTAACGTGCTCCTCTTACTCAGGTTATTCCAAGGACTCGGGATCTCCCGCAATTGCAGCCTGAGAAGCACGCTTGGTCCTCTCTGGTACTGAGATCACAGTCATTGTCCCAACCAAAGGACTTTTAGGTTTGGGTTCTAAGGGGGCATGCCTGCTGCCCCAAGATTGCCAGGGGACAGGTGCCTGCCTCCCTGGCTGCAGGGCCTGAAGACTCTTCCCTTCCCTGGCCTTGGGGACCTCGCTGCTGGACCTGGCTTTCCTGAAAGCCCCCCTCTCCCTTTCTCCTTGGGCACCCTGGAAACGGACTCTCCCTGATCTCAGGCTTTATCAAAACACAGGAAGAACCTGTGTCTTCCAAATCTTCAAGGCCAGGCTCTCTGAGAAAAGGACTCCCTCTGGCCAAGTCTGCTTTTTAAAAGCACAGGTAGTTTGATCATGTTCTTCCTGAGTCTGTCAACATAGTGTGGTCCCTAGTCCAGAACCTGACACTCCCTAGGGCATCACCTAGTAAAGAAGGCAACATTTGCCTGCTCCCAGGGCAGGCAGTTGACAGAGAAATCTTCTCAACATGAAAACATCGTCTTATTAGTTGCCTGAGTAAGACACTTCCAGGGGTCCCTTTTGCCTTTGGGATGAATTGAAACACCAAAGCATGGCTTCCAAGGACCTGCTTGGCAGGCTCCTATCTACCTCCTCTTCCCTGCTCTCTCTGAGGATTATGCAGCTCCTGGAACCCACAGCATTTGCTGCCACCCCCAGGGCTTTTCCCACAGGGTTCCCTTTACTTGGAGTGTTGTTCCAGCTCCTCCTGCCCCTTTTGGCCAATTTCTATGAAAATGTGAGACACATTTTTCTGGGACAGAAGTCACCCCCTCAGGCAGGACTTGTTCCTTCCCAGAGCAGGTGCCCCTGACCAGCAAGGCCAGTTGGCCCAGGGTGGAAGAGCCCAGGCCAGAGGGAGAAAAGGTCTAACTGTGATTTTAAGGGCTTCCACATACATGTGTGAGGATTCCAAGCTGGTTTACATGACTCCTAGAACCGCCACCATAAGAGACCTTTGGGGTAGGGAAAAAGCAGTTCACCTTGCCCTGTGCTGAACCAACAACCCGTCCTTAATGAGAACCATTGAATGCATGGGCTCCCTGACCCATGTCACTTGTCTGAGGGCAGATCAGTAGTTCCTGGGTTTCAATCTCAGCTCTGCCAGTCATCAGTTGAGCAAATTTCTTAACCTCTGTGACTCTCAATTTGCTCTTTTGTGAAATGAGGGTACCAATAACTTCTGCATGAGGACGATGAGGCTTGAAAATGTGCACAAGTGTTCAGTTGGTAGTCGACATTGAGATGTATAATCTAGACCTTGCTGGTCTTTCCACCAGGAAATGATGCTATCCATTTCATCAACTAATGAAATTAAATCTTAATTGTGAAATTAGCCTGGGTGGGATGTGGTCAGCCACAGCTCTTGTTGTCTGGGTCGTAGTACCCTTTCCAATGGACCCTTGGATGAGTTGGCCCATTTTACTTGGCTTGTCCCCATGGCCACCAGCATTTCTTGCCCTGGCTAGCTCAGTGGCCTCCTGACTGGTCTTTCTGCTTCCACTGTGGGCTCCCCACCCCCATCAGTCCATTCTCCTCACAGCTTGTGACTGTCAAAAAAAAAAAAAACACCAAGCTGATTAGTTTACTTCCTGCTTACAACCCTCATGACTCTCCCTGCTCCCCCAGGGAGCAATATTTCCATGTACCACGAAATTAGAATCAAAACCTCCTCCTTACAGCAGCCTCCAAGACCTCCCGTGCCCCCTGGCTCTGGTTGACCTCTGTGGCCTCATGGACTCCCTTTCCTCGAAGGACCAGGCTCACTGTTATACTAGGGCCTTTGCACTGATGCTCTTGCTACCTTGAACATCACTTCCTCTGGGAAAGCTTTCTCTGACCCTCAGAATAGAAGAGGCTGTTACTCCCATAGCACTATGGGACTCTGGTTTCTGCTGTCAGCGGCTCCTTGATTCTGTAGTGATCTGATTAGGAGCTATCCCTCCAGCTGGCCAGAGAGACCAAGAGGAGGAACGATGTTTATCTAGCTCACCATGGCTTCCCTAACACAGAGCCTAGAACACAGTAAGCATTCAATAGATGTTTGCAGAAGGAAGGAAGGAAGGAAGGAAGGAAGGAAGGAAGGAAGGAAGGAAGGAAGGAAGGAAGGAAGGAAGGAAAGGGGAAAGGAAGGAAGGAAAGGATAGTGCTTCTTATAGGAATTCTTTTGTGAAGCTTTTGTAAAGTAAATGATACTTGTTGAATTATTTTTAGTGTAAAAATTGACTTTCCAGTATTAATAGCCACATCCCTTCAACATAGTAAATCTATTTTTTTCTTATCCCTTGCAATTTTTTTTTTTTTTTTTTGTGCTACACTCAGGACATTTTCCTCCCATTAATTTTTCCTTGTTAAGTGGTTTTTATGACTACTTAGTGCTTTAAGAAAGAAGTACTGCTCGGCATTTAGTACATTCTCTCAGCTTCCTTGGTGAGAAGGTTTTGGCAGCTTTTCCACTGTTGACTATAACCAGTGTAGCTTGGAACACGATGTCACCCCTCCAGAACACTCTCGGACCTAGATAAAACTTATTCTGTCTCTACGGGGACAAGGTGTTTGGAAACAGCACCTTATGCAACCGAGCTGCTGCAGGGCCGTCCCTTGGAGGCAAATGTAATAAAAATAATGGTGTGTGGAAAATGTGCCCACAGAGTCCTAGGAACTAAAGCTTTTAAAGCTTTTCTGCCAGTAATTCAGCTTTTATTTTATGTTTCTTGGAAAACTGAAGGCCTGTATTTACCACATGTGTTACCAAAGATGCAGGGGGTAGGGGTAGGGGTAGTAAAAGGTATCTTGGGCTGGTAAGAATGTCTATGGCCCCCTAGTCAAAGCTCTCCTCTTTGCAGCTGACCTCCACCCAGCCCTGCCTGCGCTCCCCAGGGAGGGGTATTTCCATCCATCAAGAAATCTCTCTTTGCTCACTCACTTCTATGGGGAATGGTATATGCGTGCGAAGTTGCTGGCTGTTGTTACTTTATTTCAGAAATGTGCAGGCCTGAGACACCTGAATTTTTCCTCGAATACTTGAAAGCAAATTATGTGCTGGAACCTCTCAGACCTGTTCCCAGCAGAATTTCCTTTGAGTGTTCATATCTCGAAACCTTATGTAACCTGACACAATTATCTGAAAAGGCTCGGAATCTAAAAAAACAGCGTTCTGAGCTAGGAATGAAGGTTGGAGCTGGGAAAGAAGTGTTCTCCCCTGCCCGGGGACTGGGTCATACCTCACTATGACAATACCCAATTCACATTCCAAAGAAAAATGCTAACCCCCTGGCACTGTGACCAGTGGGCGCACTTGCTACATCTCTGAACAAGGAATTGCTTAACGAGGTGCTCAAGGGACATTACAAAAGCCCTAGACCTGGCTGGTGGTTAAAAATATTTCGATAACCACCTTGAGCAACTGGTCTTCCCAGGATGGAAGCAAGAGTGGCTTGGGCCCCTTTCAGGAGATAACCCCTCCACTGACTCACAAATCAACCCATCTGGAGAGCTGGGGTCTCATGCCAGCAGTTAGCGCTGCAAAGGGAATAAATGCACTGGTCTGGAATCCATCCTTTTACCATGTGGTCGGTCAGGGTGATTCTGACTTTTGCCCAGCCCAAGACTCCACCCTCCCAGCCCCCCACCGAGCCCAACCCCCAACTCTAGGGAGAAGGGGAGAGTGAGGACACAAACTCTAAGTGGCAGTCCTCCACCAGGGGATGGCCCCACATTCTCAAAAGTCCTTGACCCAAGAAGCTTCTGCTGCCTCTCCTTTGGTTTCACTTTTAGAAATCCCAACCCTGCTCTCCATTTGCATACCAGCGGTGAGATCTCCAAGGAGAACAGGCACCACTCATAGGTGGTTGGCTTTTCAAGGAATTTGCTGGAGAAAATTGTAGGCAAGGCCATGAACAAAACTCCCTTCCATCTGGTTTCAGTTTATTTAAAAAACAGCACACACAGGCCTCCCCACCAGCAATCAGAAAACAGCCGCAGCTTCCCCAGGGGGGTATTAGCCACCAGGGGTGGGGCTGAATTATATATATGCAAATAAATTAAACCAGCTAGCCAACAGCAACTAATTTTTGTATCTTTTGCAGTT
>NW_027528798.1:4375712-4413502 GCF_008692635.1 Crocuta crocuta
AATCAGGGGTGATAGAAGCGGAGCTGTAAAGAAGCAAGTTTTGGAATTAGTGTTAACAACTTGCCTTAATTCTACTGTTCGGAGACATGTTTCTAATTCAAAAGCAAATAAAAAAAGGTTGTTAGTTTATCACCTGGGTATTGCCAAACCCCTAGGCTGAAGGCCAGGGGGGCAGTATAGCATCTGGATGGCTGTGTGACCTACCACATGTCATTTAACCTCTCTGAGTTTGTTTTCTTATGTATGGGAAGGGGATAATGATAGTACCTGCTTCACAGGGGTGATGAGAGCACAGTAAGTAAAATAAAGGACATGCAAACCAAACGCAAGGACTGGCATACAACAAACACACAGGACAGAGGATTATGAATAACTCAAAGCCACACTACAGGATCCAAGACAGCCGGTTTCACCTGGAGTCAGCCAAACTCTCCTGGCAAATGTTCTCAACTGGGGCTTGCCTTTCCTCTGGGGCTGGTCCAGAAAACCCTTCTGAGCACATTCTCTTAGTGTTTCCCAAACTTGAGGGCCCTATTCCCCAAATATCTGCCTTCAATCCTGGAGACACAAGAAAAGAAGTTCAGAGGGGCGCCTGGGTGGCTTAGTCGGTTAAGCGTCCGACTTTCACTTAGGTCATGATCTCGCGGTTCGTGGGTTCGAGCCCCGCGTCGGGCTCTGTGCTGACTGCCAGCTCAGAGCCTGGAGCCTGTTTCAGTCTGTGACTCCCTCTCTCTCTGACCCTCCCCTGCTCACGCTGTCTCTCCCTCTCTCTCCTAGAAATAAATAAAATATATATTTAAAAAAAGAAAAGAAAAGAAGTTCAGAGGAGGGTGCAAGACACTTTGGAAATACAAGTGATGCCGCCGGCTTCCCCTGCCTAACCATTCCTCCTCCCCGGTAACCAAAGAGCCTGATTTCCAGGGCTGCACAGCCTAGATAGGGTACCTCTGAAAACGGGGATTTCACTTCATGCCCAGGGCATGCAGAGGTGAATCAGCAATCTCCTGGGCTCCCATGCCACGTGAGCGATGTGCTGGAGACCACGAGCATCCAGCTGCCTCTGGGCTCAGCCTTTGCATGTTCAGGAGCATCTTGGGCCCAGTTTGCCCAAAACAGACCTCTGCTTCTGTCCTTTGTCTGGATGCAGCAATAGGACTCCCAGTTTCCACTCTTCCCCCATCCCCAAATCCATCTCCTGGCCAACTGGGACAGGGATCTCATTTGCTCAAGACCATTCCCAGCTCTCCTTTACCCTCAGGATGAACTGTAAGAGGCCGCATGTGGCAAACGTGGCCCTGCATTAGCACAGTTGTCAAGGTCCCAGACTTTGGGCTCAAGTATGCCCGAGTCTGAATCTAGGGGCTGGTCTAAGATTCAAACTCAAGTGTACCTGAGTTTAAGACCTTGAACAACTTTCTGTGTGTCTGGAAGTCTTAATTTCCTTGAATATAAAAGAATGATGATGATACCTACTACAAAGGGCTATTGTGAGGCCTCTGTACCCAACCCAGGGAGGCTAGTGCCTGGAATGAAGACTCAGGACGAGATAGGGAGGGAGTGGCTGCCAGAACTAGGGAAGATGATGACACCAGCTTTGGATAAACGCCAAGGGCAAGGAGCCTACAGGTGTTCAGGGGAGGCATCCAGGGGTAGCTGGACACATGGGCCTCAAGTCATGAGCAAGGACTTGGCCAGGAAGGAGCATAGGAGTCACCAGTATGTGAGTAGGAAGATGAACTCATGGGGCAGAGAGGGGGAGGATCTGATCATTAGGCCTCCGCAGCCAGAGGTTTATCCACAAGGAAGAGTAGCTCGAGAAGGAGACCAAGAAGGAGAGCCAGAGGGGTAGGAGGAGACCCAACAGCAGTGCTTTCATGGCTGCCAGAGGGAGAAAGGGCTTAGAGCAGTGAGGAGTGGCCAACAGGGCAGAGGCTTTGAGGAAGTCAAGTTAACTAAAGCAGAAATGTGTCTAAGGCTTTTGGGGACTAGGATGTCATCCGCTGGTGACCTCTGGCGAGGTCAGGAGGGGGAGCTGATGCAGAGTTAGAGTGTGGGGGGAGAGTGGAGATGGTGATTGTAGACAGTTTTAGAGAAATGTAGCTGAGAAGAGGGCAGCACAAGAACAGTGCTGGAGGAAAGTGGTACCAGACTGAGGTGGAAGAAGTTCTCCATTGTGGCTACCAGTGGGAGAGGCCCAAGGGACCCAGCACAGGTCTAGAACACAGTAGAAACTCAATAAAAGTTTGCTACTGGGGCCAGGTGGAGGTACTGGCCACTGGCAGGGAGGGGGCCCCTCTGCCCTTGTGCTGGGAGGATGGGTGGTGCAGTGCCAGGAGGGAGCAGTGCACAAGGCAGGGCCTCTTTGGGACTTTGCTGCCTCTGAGCTGCAATACCAGCGAGGAAGAGGCAACAATGGAGTCTTGGCTCCAGGAGCCACAGTGTGGTCAGGGGACAGAGGTGAACTCTTAGAGACTGCCACTTGGCACCTGGCACCAGCTTCTGTTCCTCCAGTCCTCCAATCAGCAGTCACCTTCACTCTATCCCCTTCAGAGCCGCGCCCTCCCAGAAAAGCCAGCAGATGGTGCCAGAGAGCTGCCAGACTCGGCTTGAGCCAACAGGAGCCAGCCTGCCAGCCACCCCAGTCCCCAACCCCTGACCCTCTAGCGCCTGGGGCAAGCTAAGTGTTTGGCTCACCAGGTTTCTGACCAAGGTGGGGAGAGGGGGGTGTCAGACTCAGGACTAAGGGAGACTATGGGCTAAGGGCTTAAGGGTGGCATGGCTCAGGGGCTCTGAACTGGTTGCCCTTCATTCCTCTGCCCCCGCCAGGCCCTACCTTATCTGCTGGGGCTCCTGCCCTCTGCCCCCCTTCCCTTCTCTTCCCCGGAGGCCCCTGCCAGCCCAGACTCCCGGTTCTGGCAGAGGCTGGTTCTCTGCCCCTGGGCAGGCACAAGCTGGCACTAGGCCTCAGACAGGGTTGGGCCAGCCCCTCCCAGTTGTGACTGCCTGAACCACCTTCTTTCTACTTCTAGAATGTCTCTGCCTGATGAGGGGTAAGGGTTCAGCTGATGAGAAGGCAGCAGGGTGCTGCACCATAGATCCTAGGAAGGAAGCCTGGCCTGGAAGTAGGATGCATTGGGGCGGGGTGGGTGGGCACATATAAAAATGTGGCAGATCATTCAGTTCCATAAGACCAAAGTCACACAAGACTGATGGGTCTGTTCAAGGTGACAGAGCATCACTGAAGATAAACTGGAAACACCATCTCCTCATCCCAGCTATCCTGTACTCCATACCCAAAGGCAATTCCCTATACCCCCTCTCAGCAAGTCTTTCTCTTCGTCATGGCCTTTTCAATGAGCCAGAATCCTTCATGCTTCCTTCCCAGGACAGTGTAGGATCCTGCTTCTCCGTCTCTATTCTCACCTTGCTGTCCCACTTCCGCTTCTACTTTCAATCTCTCTTTGGGCAAGTGCTGGTACTACCTGCATGGCCTTAACTTCGAAGATTGCCTGGGACCCCCACCTCATCTCCTCCTCTATACCCTGTCCCCAGCTCCAAAGGGAAGCCCTTAATAGGCTAAGGCTTGAGAAATCATAACCAGACTTTTAGTAGGATGCCAGAGGTGTGTGTGTGTGTGTGTGTGTGTGTGTGTGAGAGAGAGAGAGAGAGAGAGAGAGAGAGAAGGGGGGGTTGCTGTCCCATGAATCTGGGGTCTACAGATCGGGTCAGGAAGCCAGGCCAAGGATGTTGTGTCTCCCTGTGAGCCTGAGCCATAAATTCGGGGGAACAGGAGTCAGCACATTTTGGAAAAGGAATGTTTCCCTGAGTTTCCAAAGTATGACCCAGACTGAGGGAGAGTCACCAGAAGCATACACAACACACACAGATGTACTCACCTGCACATACAGGGTCATGGCACAGGACATGGACCCAAGTGTATACAAATACAGGCACAAACAGGCACACAAGGTCATGTACTCAAGGTAGGCACATACATCCTCTCCAGGCAAGTTCTGCCTCCTAGGGCCAGGGCTAGTCTGCCATCTGTGCTTATAAGAGGGCACAGAAGTGGCTCTGGGCAGTTGAGTCCTCCACCTAGAGCCTCTCCTTTTAAGTGGCCCCCAGCCCCATCCCTGAGAGCCCTGGCCAGAGCCTGAGCACCTAAGATAGAGAATGTGCACAGGTCTAGGGAAACGGGGAGGGGAGGTGTCCATGACCTCCCAGGACCTAGTGCAAGCCTAGATGAGGGAGGCACTGGGCAAGGTCCAGAGGCCCACAGGAAGCAGGGGCTCCTTCTGCCATGGGCTGCACTTACTGCCCTCAGAATAGGGCCTGGCAGCCAGGTGCTGGCACCAACTCCTAATGCCTGGCAGAGCCCTAGCACGGATGCCAAACACAGGGTGCCAGACACGGGGGTGGGCAGGATGGGGGGCCGCTGGGCCACACACAAACACAGATCTTCATACATACAGGCAGGGAAATGCACCCACATTCACAGCACTTATTTTATACCCTGGGGAATCATGGGAGTAGGGCAGGGATCACCTTGTCCTAGAGGCTGCCCTTACTGACTCCCGAGGTGTCCCCATTGGCCTGGCTCTATAAGTACCAGTTGGAGGGTGGGCTGGAGGTAATGCGAAGCCTAGACACTTTCTGTGAGCCCCAGCCCCGCCACACACACACACACACACACACGCACACACGCCTCCACTCCCACCCACGTACACTTGTGTGGCAGGAGGAGGTGGGCTTGGTGCATCCCCAAGAATGGGCCCTGAAGGTAACGGGGAAGGCGGGGCAGAGACTCCCAAGAACCCGGCAGTCTTGCTCCCTCCAGCCTCCGCAGCAAGCCGGTTTTGTGGCCGCGGGCAGCTTAGGTGTGAGCGCGCGTCAGGGCGTGTGTGTGCGCGAGGGACCTGCGGCCGCGCACGGCGTGGGTGTGCGGCGCGTGTGCCCGCGGCGGCTGCGGCGGCCGGGTAAGGGCGAGCTGTTTCCCTGCGGTGTTCCGGCAGGTCGAGAGGCCGTGGCGGTGCTGTTAGTGTGGGAAGCTGATGGAAGTTGTGCGTGTCGTCAGGTGTCCTGAGCAAGTGTGAGCTGGGTGTGCTCACCTGGGAGCGGCGGCTCAACTGCTCTCGGAGAGCGGGGGGTGGGGGTGGGCGCAGGAGTGAGCAGATGCAAGGCACGAAGGCTACACAGACTGGCCTGGTTCCCGGCACGGTCCGCGGCTAGGCGGCTCCCCCTCTAGCAGCAACTTCGAGACTTTGTTCCGGCTTCTTAGAAAGCAGATCTGGCCGCGGGGGGGCGGGGCGGAAGGGTGGGCACCTGCCGGGAGGAGGGTGAGGGGTGAGAAGTGAAGTAAAGCNTGGCCGCCGCCGGCTGGATCGCGTTGTCCCGCCTGGCGCGCTCTCCGCGCCTGCCCGTGGCCACTCGCGCGGTGCTCATCACCGGTGAGTGCGCGGAGCGCGGGGACTCCAGACTCGAGGGCGGGACCAGACACCCAGAGGGCTCCCCTTAAGCGGGCCAAGGCAAGGCGGGACGCCCAGCACAGGAATGGGAGTGTCGCTTTCCCCTGCGTGCCGGGAGCAAGCCAAGTAGGAAGCGCAAGGCACCTCAAGTCCGGGTTAACCTGCTGCTGTGGAGCGTTGGAGGGAAAGTGAGGCTGGGAGTGGGCAGGTGCGCAGGAACAACTGCTGGCTGAGAAAGATAGAACCTCCCGGACTTTGAGGTTTATGCTATGCCCCTCCCCAAGAAAGCAGTCTTTGGCAGGGGGCAGTGCTCTGAGGGACTTCAGAGGATGGTCACCCCTTGAACTCTGCCTAACATCTCCACGTGGGACGCCCCATCTCCTCTTCCCCGGGGCCAGAGGAAGGCGCTTAGATGGGGAGTTGGGGCACCCACCCCCCAGTTGGCTGGGATCCTTGGAGTCCAGAAAAGCTTGAGGTCACCATGAGGTGACCTCTTAGACCTCTTAGAATGTGGCTCCCACCCCCAAACTGCTGAGGTAGCCTTCCAGAGTCTGCAGCCAGCACACACCACCCCACATTCCTCCTGGTCTTCAGTGCCCAGGAAGGAGGTCGTGAAGAGCTGTACTCAGGTGCCTCTGGCCGCCTGGCAGAGTTCCCTTTGTCTGGAGCAGGGAATAAATCTGTCACCAGAAGGAGGGAAGGGGGGGAGGGCACTGAGGCCCAGCCGGAAGGGGGGAGGGGGAGAGAGGCCAGGGGGCACTGGCTCCATTGTATGAGTGGGGGGAGGGGCAGCCTAGTCTTTCCCCCAACCCCCATGGCTTTGGACAGGTTCTCAGAGCCCTGCCCTTGCAAAAATGGGCCTGGGCTGGAGGCAGCCACCCAAGTGGCTTCTTAGAGGTCTTGGTCCAGTAGAGGGCTCTGAATGATCAGATGGACCTGGGAGAACTTCCCGGAGGAGGCCATCCTTGAGCTGGGCCTCAAAGGATGAGTCAAGCAAGATAGGTGAAGTGTGGAAGGTGTTTTGGATCAAAGTGTGGATGTAGGACAAAGACTTGAGGCAACAATGAGAGTGGCCTGGGTAGGGGACAGTCAGTAACCAGTCTGGCTGCTGAGATGAGATGTGATGTGAGGCTGTTTCCTCAGAAGGGGCCTTGAATGCCAGGCAAGAAGGCTGACTGCTGAGGTGGGCTGGGGATACTGGTGGAACTAGGGCTTTGTTTCAGCAGGAGGGTGGAGTTAGAGCAGGGCTCAGGTTTGATGAGTGGGACCTGAGTTCAAGGTATACTGGAAAGTTTCAGGGGATTGAGGCAGGAAAGATACAGTGACCCTCTTGGTCTGAAGCAGGAACTAAGTTGTGAGCTCTGATCCCAGTGACCGGGCAGCTCCCCTTCTGCCTTAACAGAATGCAGGTAGTAGTGACTCAGTGGGCAGTCTCTCCTGAGAGCTCCCCTGAGGCCTTCATGCTGCTGCTGTTACTTCTCCTTGCCTTGAGCCAGAAAGTGAGGGAAGAGGAGGGATGCCTTTTGAGGCTTGGGCTCCCCCATATCTTGTTGTAAAGCCCTGCGATGGGGAAGGGGAAGAGTACTGCCCAACCCATTCCCAGTATCAGGAGTAGGCCAGCAAGCTTCCGGACATCCAAAAACTCTGTGGTTTCCTCTCTCACCACCTGATTGCAAGACAAATAGGTGACCAAGTCCTGCCTCACCTGCTAAGAACAGTGTCTTCAGCCTGCCAGATCTGCTACCCACCCCTTCCTGAGAACACTCCTGAGAATCACTGCCCAGGGCTGCTCCCAGAGCTCAGCCCTGGAGTCAGAGTTTGGGCTGAGTGGCTGGGTGCCACGCGTGCACATTTGTGCATGGATTGTGGCTGGGGGGGTCTCCTGGGAGTGAACCCCTGTGTGACTATGCAGGCAGTTTGGAGGCGTGTGTACAGGTGTCTGTGCGTGTGCAGATAAGTGAGAGGGTGTGCAAGGCATGGGTGACTGTTGGGACTGTAGAGCTGAGGTTCTGGGAGGCCTCGCTTTCCCAGTGAAGGGCCCTCCAGAGTAGGGAGCTTAGGCAAGTGGACACACATGTGCTCACTCGCCTCCCCCAGCCAGACTTGCCCTGGAAGGACATGTCAGCCCAAGGCTGTCTGCAGGCCCCCAGTCACACAAAGCGTAGTTCACAGCCCTGTCCCAGCTTTGTTCTCTGCCTCAGCAGAGGGGGCGGGGCGAGGTGGGGAGGGGCTGCGGAGCCTGTCCAGAAGTGAGCAGGACCACCAGGGAGGCAGGCTCCAGAGAGCCTCCTCTCTCACTGGTCTCCCCCTCCCCTTGCCGCCCGCCGGAGCCAGGATCTGGATGGGAACAATCAAGGAAGCAGGAGCTTATCAGACCCCCACTCTGGCTCTGCCCGGTGGTTCTACTCTCCACATACCAAACACAGGAAATTAAGTCTCCAAGAGTGGTAACTGACCTCGGGTCACACTTGTTGGGTGTGGGAAGGGATTCAAACGCAGGTCTGTTCTCTTCTCCATCCATCATCTTCCCAGTCCTGGGGGCAAGTGGTCAGGGACTCAGAGAATGCCCCACTGTTGCCACTGATTGGGATTCCAAGAGTGGGGGTCAGGAGTGAGGTAGAGATGAGCCTCCAGCTTGCCTGGAGCCTGGAACAATAGCAGAGCATTGGTGGGGAGGGGAGGTTGTGATGATGGGAGCAGAGGGCTTGGGGCTTCCTCCCAAGGGCTGTGGGGGCCTTGGAAAGGCTTTCAGCTGCAGAGTGATATTGTCAGTTTTGGAAAGATCCCTCTGGCTGCTTAGGTAGAGAATGGATTCAAGGGGGCAAGATGGGACAGGACTAAAGAGGGGGCTGCTTCCTACTCCAGGTAAGAGGAAGAAACCCAGGCAAGGGCAGCGAGGCTGAGCAGTAATACTGCACAGGCAAGCTTAGGCCTGATAGCAAAGCAGGCAGGACACCAGGGCTGGTACTGGGTTTCGGGCTGCCCTGCAGTAGAGTCCTGATCTTACTCTCTGCTGGCTGAATGACTTTAGGAAGCAACTTAGCATTACTAGGTCTCAGTGTCCTCATCTGTAAAGTGGGAATCATAAGCCATGCTTGGAATAGCTATGGGGAGTCAGGGAGGTGACAGCTGTGAGAGAGCCGGTACTTAGCCAGAGAGGCAAAGCCTACAGAGATGGACCTGGGATGGGAGGGAAGGCTGCTGGCTGCCGGAAGACTGGGTATCCAGGGGCCTGGATCCTGTACAGACCCTGATGATCCTAGAGTTGTCTCAGGCTGGACTGGGCCACAGTGGGAGTTCACTGGCTACCCTGCCCTGGCCAGGCTGTGACTCTGGGTTTGGCAAGGAGACTGCGAAGAAGCTAGATGCCATGGGCTTCACGGTGCTGGCCACTGTGTTGGACTTGGATGGTCCTGGTGCCCTAGAGCTGCGTGCCTGCTGTTCCCCTCGCCTAAGGCTGCTGCAGCTGGACCTGACCAAGCCAGCAGACATCAGCCGAGCGCTGGAGTTCACAAAGTCCCACACCACCAGCACAGGTCAGCGGGCTGAGCTCCACCCCAGGAGAGGGTGTGGTTGGGTGGGTGTGAAAGGGCAGGTATTGGAGGTTTGCTGCTGGGCAGACTCAACTCGAAGCTTCCTTTCTTTGTCCCCTTTCTCCATGCCCTCAGGCTTGTGGGGCCTGGTCAACAATGCAGGCCACAACAATGTAGTGGCCGATGTGGAGCTGTCTCCAGTGGCCACATTCCGCAGCTGCATGGAGGTGAATTTCTTTGGCACGCTTGAGCTAACCAAGGGTCTCTTGCCACTGCTGCGCCGTTCGAGGGGTCGCATCGTATCTGTGGGCAGCCCAGCAGGTGAGTGACTTTCCCCACTGGAGTAGAAAAGGTGCTGCTGCAGAGCAGGGAGGGTTGCTGGAGCCCCTGGCCTATGCTGAGCTGCCTTCCTCCCAATCTGTCCCCAGGAGACATGCCATACCCATGTCTGGCAGCCTATGGGACCTCCAAAGCGGCCATGGCGCTGCTCATGGACACATTCAGCTGTGAACTTCTGCCTTGGGGGGTCAAGGTCAGCGTCATCCAGCCTGGCTGCTTCAGGACAGGTGGGCATCAGGTTTGGGATGCAGCGTGTGGGTGTATTCTTATCTAAGGAATCAGGTCTAAGGAATGGGCCTGGCTCTGGCTGGAGGCAAGGATCAGTTTTGGGGTGGATTGACCTGAGTCTGGCTCTGGCTTCCCTAAGTGAACCCACCCTGACCTTGGCCACTCCTTTCCCAGAATCCGTGTTGAATGTGGGCCAGTGGGAGAAGCGTAAGCAGCTACTGCTGGCCAGCCTGCCCCGAGAGTTGCTCCAGGCCTACGGTGAGGACTACATCGAGCACTTACATGGGCAGTTCCTGCATTCACTGAGACTGGCGATGCCAGACCTCAGCCCGGTTGTAGATGCCATCATCGATGCACTGCTGGCAGCTCAGCCACGCCGCCGCTATTACCCAGGCCGTGGCCTGGGGCTCATGTACTTCATCCACTACTACCTGCCTGAGGGCCTGCGGCGCCGCTTCCTGCAGACCTTCTTCATCAATCACTGTCTGCCAAGAGCACTGCGCCCTGGCCAGCCCAGCTCTACCCCACCCCAGGATGCAGCCCTGGACCCAGACCCAAACCCAGGCTCTTCCCCCATGGCTGCCCAATGAGCAGCAGGCACAGTTGGCCAAGCTGCTCCAGCAGAGGAGGTCCCCTGAGCCCTTGGCCCTCCCCTAGGCATTGTGACCCCCAAGTCTGCCCTAGAGCCTGGCCTAAAGGACCCCAGCCCTACCCACCCAGTCAATGCCCCAGGCCAGGCCTGGTGAAGCTGAGGTTTCCTAGTGAAACTCCAGGCCTCTCTCCTGCTTCATGAGCCCACACAGACCCTCCTGGGCACAAGGCTCCACTTTGTAACTTGGAGAACCCAACTGGATGAGGAGTTTTGTGCAAGACTTAGCTGTAGCCTTTGACAGGATCCCACAGACAGTGCCTCTGCAAACTAAGGAGTCACTGGGTGGAGTGGGGACCAGCCTCAGGATTTTTTCAAGGCACCAGTGCCTCAGTGCTGCGATTCAAAAGGTAAATCCTGTTTCTTGACTGGCTCAAGAATTAGGGTCGCGACCACCCACCCCAAACCCCCCTAGCCACAGGGAGGCTCCATACCCTACCGGTCTGATTGCCACCTTTTAAATAAAGACAAGGTTTTATTTCTCCTACAATGGAGGAGATGTTGTGTTTGGAGGGGGTGTCTGTCTGGGTGCCAGTCTGTGGCTGTGTGACAGACTGGAAACTACCAAGGGAACCCCTGGTGGTCAGCATGGGCCAAGGCTCTGGGCACAGATTCTGTGGTTCACACCTTTTCCTGTTTGTTGACTGTGGGCAGGTCATTTATCCACAGGTTTAGATTTCAGCCTAGTGAAGGGGGGTAATGCCCCTGGACTAGGGTGTAGTGGGACTCATTGAGGCAAACAGGGAGGCCTGGGACCCACTAGGGCTAGCACCCAGTTCCACAACCCTGTGTGAGCCTCCAGTGACTTCTCCCTGAAGGCACAGGGAGAGGACCAGCGAAGGAGGTAGAAAGATTGGGGTCGGGGTGGCTTGACAAGTATGGCACCCAAAGGAGACAGACAGCCAAGCTTAGAGAGGGCAGTTTATTGTCTCAGAGGGCAGAGGGACAGGATAGTAGAGCTATTTCCCCTATGCCCCAAGGACACACACTCTATCTTTTCCCTGGGCCATGGCTCTGTGGGTGACCCACAGAAGGGAGAGGAGGCTCACAGTGCCCCAGGGGTTCTCAGGGCAGGACACAAAGTGACCACATGCTTCTCAGACATGTCAGTGGCTGTAAACATAGGGCTGAGGGGGCCTCCTTTTGCGGGGGNTCAGGCCCAAGAGCCATCTCAGGGAGGGTCAGGAAAACCGACAGCCACTAGGACAATGTGCTACTGGCATGTGAGCTGTGGGCTTGGTCACAGCACACGCAGACACACACACACACTTGTGGGGAGCCTGGGGCCAGGGCACTAGAAGATGGGGATGTAGTTGTCAATCTTGGCGCGATGGCGCTGGGCAATGCACTCTGCAATCCACACAATGTTGCGACATTCTTGTTCCTTGAGCTTCACAAAGGCGTAGAAAACACCAAAGTGGAACTGGTTCAGGAAGGCCAACTTGTTCAGTTTCACCTATAGACAGAGGCAGGCGTGGTGTGCAGGTGGCCGTGACGGTAGAGTCAGGCCTGGGCCACCAACCCCTCCCTATGACGGGCAGGTGAACAGCCCCTCACCTCATGCTCGAAGAATCGGTCCTCCAGGGTCTTGTCTCCGGGGTTGCTGCCTGCACCCTCAAAGAGGAGCTTATACTCCTGGCCCAGGAGAGGGATGGGAAACATGAGCTCAAGGGCACTGTGGGGCATGGGGTGGGGATGCAGATGCCAATATGCCCACCCATCGTCCTGTGGCCAGGGCACTCACCGGGTAGTAGTCGGCCACGTTCTTGACCTGCTCATAGTCATCAGCCCGAGCCAGCTGGGCCAGGCCTTCTGGGTACAGCCTCCCGCAGTGTGGAAAGAGCTTGGCACGGTCCTCCTTAGAGAGCTCTGTGCCGAAGGAGTTGATGGTGATGATGAAGGCTCGTCGGTCGGCTTCAAACTGTGGGGCCGGTGCACAGGCAAGGCGAAAGGGAAGGGGAAGGAGGCAGCAGCCAGTCAGCTGGCAGAACTTCCTCCAAGCCCAGGCTGCCAGGAACCGGTGGGCAGGCAGGTGGGCAGGCACTCACCTCCAGGATGGGGCACATGGCATCAGCTGTGGTCCCGCCCAGGAGGGTGCAGAACTTGTAGAAGGACTCCAGGTAGGCCTGTGCAGAGGATGGGGCTTGGTCAACCCAGGCAAGGAGCTGGGGGACTTGCCAAGCCTCCTCCTCAGAGTTCCCTCCTTCCCTCCCCAATGCCTTGCATGGTGAGTCCATACATCAAACCTGGACTGGCCAGGGCAACCCCCATGTTGGAACCTCAGTAACATCTGCAAATTCCGAACATTAATCGTTTGGCCTGCTGCCTCACTGCACCCAGGAGTGATAAGCAATTTCTGAGTGACTGACTGCTTCATGGTGCAGTGCCCCCTATGCACCTGTATGTTCTCATTCCACAGGGGACCAGGCTCAGAAAGGGGGTCTGTCTGCCCACAGCTTCTCTGCCTGCCTGTCCCTCAAACCTCCCCTCCTCAGCCTCAGAAAACTACATGTTGATGGGCTAGTGAAGGAAGGTTACTCCTGAGAGTTCACGGAGGTAGCCTGGACTGGGTGCCCCGGTCCCTCTTGGCACCCCACCTCATGAAACTCCTTCCATCCCCCAAGTATCTCCCAGGCATCACGAAGCAGGAAGCAAATGTCATCTCGGTTCCTGCTGAGGGATGGTTATTGCCTGCAAAGATGTCAGCCCTGCAGTGCAATGGCTGGACACATGGGCTTGGTGGGAATGAGTGCTTCCTGCCCAGGCAAACTGGGTCTGTTGGGCCTGAGGGAAAGACAGGACAGCCCAGCCCCCATTTCCTCCCAGCACTCACTCATAAAAGTGGCTAGGCACAGGCTTCCTTCCCCAAACCTCTCTGTATCAAGAGAGGGGGATGGTCTTGAGGCCCCTTTGGAGAACTCCCTTCCCTCGGATCCTCCTGAGTTCCTTCTGGTGGCATGCCTACAGGGACTCTGGCTCCATAGGCTGGAGATTATTCTTCAGAGTTGGGGGGTGAGGGCCAGGAGGCCTGGAAAGCTTTCAGTACCAAGGTCTGATCTCCAAGGTTCAGAGACCTTTCTACCCACCACAAGCTGACTTGGGCCACAGGCTTTGCTCCCCCAAGGAGGAGGTGAGATGAGACCCAGGAGTCCAGAAGCCCAGGCATAGCCTGGCCAGCAGCATCAGGCAAGCTGCGCTCAGGAGAAGGCCTGTGGTGACCACTGAGGTCACAGGAAACAAAAGTCTAGAGAAGTTCAGAGAGTAAAAAGCCTGGAAGGGGAAAGTGGACTCCAGCATAGTACATCCCCAGGAATCAGAGGGCTTGGGTGGTAGAAACAGCTGCCAATCCTACCATGGCTCAGTGGTAATTTAGTCCCTCTAGGACTGTCCCCAGCCACTTTCTTCCCCATGGCCAGGCCAAGTTCCCCGAGGTCTGCCCCAGTGGGGCCTGCAGTTCCAATCTGTGGTGAAGCCACCAGCCTTCACTGAGCTATACCAATCCCTGGAGAGACTGACCCCAGGGTCAGGGGAGATGATGGGGTTAGGCTCAAACTCTCTTCTGGAAGCTAGGGCAGTTCAAGAAACTGGCAAGACCCCAAAGGGTCAGGTACCAAGGTTACTTCCCCATCCCCACCCTTGCCCTGGAGCCAGCTAGTGCATGGCTGCTGTACCAGCTGCCTACAGTTCCTGCCTGCCAGGCGGATGAGGGTCCATCTAATCTCCCATCTGTGGCCACTGGGCTGGGACATTGCCTGTCGAGCGGGCAGTCTTGGCACGGTGCCCTCAGCCTTGGATCAGTGTTTACGGAACTGGTGTCCGGGCAGCCCTCGCCAGTGACTCCAGCTAGAACCAGTCAGGCCCGGTGAGGGTGTGGGTGAGGCTGGGGGGACAGCCGCACCCCTCACCCTGTCTCAGGGCAGGGAACCCGGCAGCAGGCCAGCTGGGCGGGTAGGAGCACTCAGATCGTGTGCGCACACACATTCTCGGCTGATTGCCTGGCCTGCCTCCCTGTTAGCGGGGCAGATGAGAGCACGTGTTTCGCAAACAGGCCAAGCCAGGTGTGATCCCAGTGCTGCTGGAGTACAGCAAGTGGCTTCAGGCAACCCACCCTGCTTCTCTGAGCCCTTAGTTTCCTTACCTTACCAAGTCAGATACTCATGTCCACCTAGCTCCTAGAGTGGTCCTCACGATTAAAGAAGTTGACAATCTTCCTACCTCTAGTCTCTCCCTTCTACTCCATGCTCCACACTGCAGCCAGAGGGGCCTTGCTGAGGATACTCTGCCCTGTTGCAAACCTTTATTGGCTGACCCTGCCCACAGGATACAGTTCAAACTCCAGCCTGGCACTCCAGGCCCTCGGTGACTTCATCCCGTGCCTGCCTCTTTTTCCAGACCTGTCTCCTGCTGTCTATCTAGAACCTGCACTTCCATGGCAAACCACCTGCCACCTGACCCATGCTCCATGCCTGCTTCTGCACGCGCTGTTCCCATGCCCACACCACTGCAACCTACAGGCAGGCTCCTCACCCACCCTCAGACCTCCCCTTGCACTCTGGTCCAGGTTCCTGGAGGGAGGCTGGAGGGCCTAGGCTCTCAGGCTGCGGCCGAGTGTCTGCCACCTAGCTCCAACCCAGGCGGGAGAAGACGCTCACCGTAAAGATCTAACCGACAGATGTTCTCAGGGTTAGGTGAGCAGGGTCCTTGGCCTAGGCTAACCTCAGCCCCCCTTCAGGGTGTGCCTGTTGCTGATCCATGTTCCTGGCTGCAGCCCATCAGGGGTCCTGGTACCACAGCTCAGTACCTCCCTATGCCCAGAGCCCATTCTGTCCCAAATGTCCTTCACTGGTCCCTGGCCAGCCCCTTCCTTGGCTCCCAGCCTTGCTCCTAAACTCTTTGGGCCAGGGTAGTGCTGACCCATGAATCCCAAGCTCACTCTGTCTCCAGGAGTCACCAACCTGTACCATAGCTTGGGGTGAAGCAGAGGGTGGGTAGGGGACGAGGATGCTCTGTGGAAGGGACATGGCACTGGCTCTAAGCCTGGGAACTTGAGAAGATGTGACAACCTGGCTACACCTGGCTGGGTCCCTCCCTCCATCATAACTGAGCACACCGTTGCCTCTGCTCAAATGCCTGTCCTTGCTGGCAAGAGTCTACGTGGGGTAAACCTGAAAGCTATGGCCTGGGTGGTGGCCCGTGACCCTTCTGGATGCAGGGGGGAGCGGCCATCCAGGAGCCAGCTCTGACAAGCCAAGCTGTGGGGCACCAGCCACTCCTGCTGATCTTATCAGGGCCTGCCGCAGGCACCATGAGATGGAGAACCTGTTCCATGCAGCCTGCACCCACCACGGGAGCCAGAAAGTGAGCGGAGAAGCCTATGGGATAGGAGCCTGGTGCAGCTGCGTCCTGTCCCAGCACCCCCACATAAACCATCGGCCCACCATACCGTAGCCCCACCCCTGCCCACAGGCCAGCCTCAACCCCTGATGAAGGCACTACCTTGTAGAGCGTGTTGCGGATGATCTCGATGTTCATCTCATCAAGGTCCTGCTCTGAGATGCAGTCCTGGAAAAAGGCCGCTGGGAAAGAAAGACGTGGGGGTGAGGGTGGGCGACTGGATTCAGCCTAGGCAAGAATCTGCTGCTGTTTAACCACCCCTGTAGGGCACAGAGGGCCCCTGTCACAAGGCCCAGCTGGCTGGGGGTTGGGAGGCCTCCCAAACCAGTCTGGGCAATTGCCTTGCAAGTGGCAGAAGCAATACTCTGGGCCATGTACACTGACCTGAACTTCTCCCGCATCCTTGCTCCTAAAACTGACTTATAAAGGAGGCGGCCGGCCATAATATGATCTAATCGCCTCTGGGGCAGACCCAAGCTCAGACCACGCCAAAGACAGGCTTGCATAAGAGGCCATGACATCCTCCTTTCTTGAGGGGCAGCTGTGGATTTGGGGCCTAATGCCCACATATCTGCAACCCCTAGGGGGGCCTGGGGCCCACATTTGGAAAACCAGCTTCCTTCTTTTTTCTTTTGTAAATGTTTTATTTATTTCTAGGAGAGAGAGAGAGAGAGACAGCGTGAGCAGGGGAGGGTCAGAGACAGAGGGAGTCACAGACTGAAACAGGCTCCAGGTTCTGAGCTGGCAGTCAGCACAGAGCCCGACGCGGGGCTCAAACCCACGAACCGTGAGATCATGACCTAAGTGAAAGTTGGATGCTTAACTGACTAAGCCATCCAGGCGCCCCAAACCAGCTTCCTTCTTAAGGAATGAGCTGGGTGGGCATGGACCAGGGCCCCAGAGGACTGAAAGTAGAGGCCACAACAGAATAGAGCTCCCTCTGCCTACAGGGACCCACCGACTCTCTGGTCTGTCTCTTCTTTAAAGATAGAGAAACTAGGGGAGGGGGGGAGCAAAAAATAAAATAAAATAAAATTAAATTAAATTAAATAATAAAATAAAATAAAATAAAATAAAAAAGATGGAGAGACTGAGAAACCAGAAATAGCCCCGACTAGCTCAGAGTTACTGGAAGAGTCTATGGCAGATAGGCCTAGCAGGTAGGGCTCAGGCCTCTTAGTACAGGAACAAGTACAGCTTAGAAATCAGTGTTTAACCCTGGAGGCTTCCTGGAGGTGGTGCTCTGGGGACAAGGATTGTGGCTATGAGGGCACTAGCTGGTGACAGCCTTAGTGCCTTCGCCCCAGCCTCCAAGACAGGCAGGAGCCAGCATTGCCTAGGTGGGGCCCTGCAGGAAGCTCCCGGTTCCCCTTCCTCTCTTGGCCTCTGACACGAACCCTGCATCCTGCCGGACACTGCCTGACCTGGCCCCTGGGACCTGCTCTGTGAAGGCAAGTAAAGCTATTTGCTTCCCTCCTCTGCCTCATAGGCAGCTAGCCACTCTGGCCCAGCCTAGGGCCGCAGTGTGTTCGAGTCCCAAGACTCTGAGAGACCTGGGCCTCTCCCCACTCCACGAGCTCAGCCTTTCTCTGCATTCTGAGAAATTGGCCAGTGTCACAAAGTTACATGGTCCGAGTCAGGCCCTGGGGGTAGCCTGCCTGGCCTAGCATAAGCAACAGGAAAGGAACTGAAGGTAGGGCAACAGACTGGAAGGGAAGTTAAGGGAAACATAAAGGTAAGCAGCAGGGAGCAAGCCTCCCCTTATGGCTCAGTATCACCTCCACCCCCAAAGGTCCACAAACCCCATCCCTGGAGGCGCTGCCCACCTCCTCCCCCCTCCACCTCAGTGGCTCACCCAGGGGCGTGTCCACCAGAATGGCATTGTAGAGCTCGGCAGGTGTCTGCGCAATGTTCACAGCCTCCATCTGCTCAAAGCTGCCTAGTGGGTGGCACTTGGGCACAAGCTCGGCGATAGATCTCTGGTGCAACGTGCCCGTGATAAGCAGGATTACATTGTCAATCATGTAGCTGTAACTGCGGGAGGCACACAACAGCAAGGAAGCCTATCAGGGAGGGGGGTTTCAAAGTCCTGACCCAGCACTGTGCCCCTGCCCCCACCCTACACAGGCCACCAGCCCCTCAACAATGAGTGCCACCTCGATGGTACTGCTCACCAGCACCACTGGCTCACCTCCCTGCCCGGCTGCACCCCTACTCCAGCACCAGGACTCTGAGACATACACGGCCCCTCCCTTGGGAGTGTAGCACAGATTCACGCCCCTCGAGTGTTTGGGAAGAGGTAACTACCCCACGGTGTGAACACAGTTCTGGCAGGGAACACGGAGGGAGGTGCAAGGGCAGCCTGGAGATGAAAGAACTGGGAGATGAAAGTGTGTTCTGGGAAGAGGGAACAGTGTGTGCAAAGGCCTGGAGGCATTCACCGAGCGCCTGCTGCATTCGAGGAACTGAGCACAGTTCAGGGTTGGCAGAGGGGAGGGAACCAGGGTAGTGCTCCTAGCTTGCTGGAGCCTGGACGCTAGTGCTGCAGGCCCGGCTGGGGGTCCTGACTGCATTTTGAGCACTAGGGATCCATGAGCAGGGTGTAAGCAAGGAGTATCACAGTCCTGTTAGGGTTATTCTGGCTGCTGCGTGGGGGTGCCGGGAGGGGGAGACGGCAAGGGGAGGAAAGGCTGAGCAGTAGGGTGGGGAGAAGCCAGAGAAAAAGGGAAGGCCAGAGAGGAGCCAGCAGGCGGGCCTCTCTGGGGTAAGGCCCCAGGTCAGGCAGAGATGGAGCAGGTAGATAGCTGCCCTGCACGGTTCCACTCCAAAGGCAGAGCACTGCCTCCCCCTTGAGCCCGAGGCCTAGGCCAGGTAGCTGCACAAGAGGCCTGGAGGGGACCCAGAGGCCAGGGCAGGGAGGCTGGGCTCAGGTTGTCCCAGGCCGAAGTTCTGCGGCTCTCTGCTCTGGATGGCACATGGGCAGCAGAGGGGGCTGTGGAGCTGGGGAGGGTGGGGCTGCCCGGTTCAGACTTGGCAAGGGGCAGGGCAAGCTCTACTTCCAAACTTTAAGACAATACCACAAAGGAGCCGGGGCAGAACTCTGTCTAGTCACCTATGTGCGGATGGGGTGAAAAGGGGGAAAGGCCCCAGGCACAGTCAGGTGGCAGTAACCACAGCATTCCTCCAGCCTGTCACCAATGATGAACACAGGGTGCAAGAGTGGAGGAGGCCTGGGGGGAGGGGCACCACTGAAGGGTCAGAGCTAAGGTGGTGGCTGCTGCCCTGAATGAGCACTGAGCACAGGTCTTGCCCTAATTTTTGGGTGGCCCACAATTAGGCCCCTCTCCTGGGAAAGTATTTTAAGCAACCAATGCTGAGGCTGTCCATGGAAGACCACTGGTGGGCAGCAGCTCTAAATACCAAGGGAAGAAAGGGAAGGGGGTGGCCTAGGCCTCAACTCAGAGGGCCAACTATTGGGAGAGCTCCCACAAGGCCCTCCAGGAAGGCAGCAGGAAGAAGCAGCCACAGCTCCAGTCCTGGCCCGACCCCCAACTCCCCCTGCTTGCTGCACCCTCCCCCAGCTCCCACCCGGCCTTGCTGCGACCTCTGCTCTCCTGGGCTTAGGGCCAGGCAGCTGCCCTCTCTCCGCCCCCAAACCGGCTGGGTCAGTGACAGGATGTGCACTGAGAAGAGACAGGCCCTCCCCTTCTCACAACTGAGGGCTTCAGCGGGGGCCCACTGTAGCTGCAAGGCAAGAAGTCCAAATGGCCAGCCTTCTGTCGACCTGACAGAGCTGGCAGAGCAGACGGACCTCAGAGAAAGCTCATTAGAGTTCCAGGTCTTGGCCTCCAGCCCGAGCCTGCATCCCCTCCACCCTGGACAGCCTCCTTTGTTCCTGATGCCTCCAGAATCTCATGTACCACAGGACCTATGCTACATGTCACCTCCCACAGCCCTCTACCTGCATGCCCAACCAGCCCCATTCCAGACGTCCTGTTCCCTGAGACGGCCACAAAGACTCCTGCCCTGGACCTGAGGATGCTCTTCTCCACTCTCACAACCTTATGAACAGGGAAAAGGAGATGAGCATACTTCTTAGACCTCTACTATCTGATTGACCCCACAGCCACTAGCATCACCAATCCCAGTGTCCAAGGAAGTAAGAGAGAGTATAGGCACTCGGCCCTGTTACACCATGAGGCAGATGACCTCCATGTCCCATTTCTAGGGGCCCCATGCCCTGGCACTGCACTCCCCATCTAGCCTTGTCTTTTCAGAGGTATCCCCACAAGCCAGTTTCCTTTCTCTAAACCTCCCCACTTCTTGTGCCTACAACCCAGGGTATCTACTTATGTTGGGGACAGGGCTGGAGGCAGGGTTCAGGGGAAGCCCTGGTACGCCTCAGGGTCCCGGCCTGGACTCAGTGGAGAGCCTGTGAGAAGACTCTGCCATCTGGCTTTGCTGTTGTCCCTCCAATGATGTGGAACAGGCCAGCTATGAGTCATTTTGCAGCCTTGAGAGCAAATGTCGGGGCCAGTAGGAGTACCTCCTAGCTGCCCCCAGCCTCTCCTGCTGGAAGTCCAGGCTGGGCAGCAAGGAACATGCCGAGCCAATTAAGGGCCACTTATGATCACATATTCTCAGCCCCTCCCAGGGCCCCCTTTTAACCCAGGCTAGGCCCGCACTGGATAATCTTGTGCCAGACCCAGGTCTTTCTTCTCCCTACCTCAACTACAAGTTTGCTGCAGAAGCAGCCCCTGCTTTTCTCCCCAGCCAAATGAAAGCCAGAATCCTCTTTCCTGGGAGAAAGGAGGCAAGGAAGTCCTGGCAGAGATGGTGCTGGCTTAGCTGTCTGCTTCTCCCCCAAGGCCAAAGCCTTCAGCAGACAGGGACATCCTCCTCCTCCTCCTCCTTGCCTGTCTTGAGCAGCTGCCTCCCTGCCCCCAGAAAGCCACACCACCAGTCCTCCCCTCATTTGGCCTCAATAGCAGAGAATGAGGTTCCAGCTGGTCAGCGTCTCCCTCCAGAGGAAGACAGCTGGGGAGTGGACAGGCGGCTGCCCGCCAGGCCAAAGAGGCCCTTGTGGGGTGGGAGTAGGGAGTCTGTATTCCTCTGCCCAGAGGCCCTACATCACCCTGTGCCTTTAAGACTCAGCTTGGGTCCGCAGAAGTCTCAGGTTGGGGTTCAGGAAGCCCCTTCTTCCAAGAAGGCCTCAGAGTCCCTAGCCAAGCCCCATCCTTCCGCTGTGCCCTTTGGCGCCACCTGCTGGAGAAGCATGGCTTTCTTCCACATTGGTGTCCGGCTGGCCTAGCACTGGTGAGGAAGCCAAGATGACTAGGTACCTCTGCCAGTCTGTCTATCCTACAGCTCCCAGCAGAGGCTGCTCATTACAGTATCTGTGCTCAATCACATCAGAGGCCTGCAGAGCCCTGCCTAGGGCAGAAAGTGAATAGAAATATTAAGGTATGGCCTCAGCATACAATTTGCCAAGACCCAGCTTCTCCTGTGTAGTCAGGATAACTGAAATGCAGCCCATAGCAAAGCAAGTAAGGCCCTAGCCTTCTCATTAAAATCCTGCCCTTCCCCAGAAGTCTTGTTGGGTCTTCTCACTTGACCTAAGCCTTCTGGGCCTTGAAGAACTGCTGTGTGCTCTCCCTTAGTCAGTATCACTGCTGGCTCTCCCACAACGCAGGAGCCAGGTGTAGCCCAGGACCCAGAAATCATGGCAGGCCCAGAGCCCCAGCCTGTATAGACCATGCTGTGACCCAAAAACAGTTGTAGAGAGAGAGAGCTAGAGGGCCAGGATAGGGAGGCCTAAGATAACCAACAGGCCTCTACAACCTATGGTACAAAAAGTTCTGGGGAGAATGACAGGTATGCTACCAGGCCCGTGGGGCACTTGAGGCCATTGTCCTGGGACAAAGCCACCTTCCAGCTACCCACTCCAGGCAGGTGGCACTGAAGCCCCTGGTACAGAAGAAAGACTGGACCTCACCTCTCCCAGATGGTGCAGGTTACCATGCCCAGGCTCTGCCAACAGGTACCAGGCTGCTGCACACTGGGAATGGCACCCAAGGAGGCTCATTCATTTAAAGACAAGGGCCTTTGGAGCCCACTGAGAATCCCCAGAGGCCAGACTCACCTCTCTCTCCCACAAGCACCTTTCCAGCTTCCCTTTCAGAGCCTACTCTTCTATGGGAAGCCATCATGAAATGGTCTAGATCAAGATCTCCCCTCCAAAGCCAAAAAACCCCAACAGAGGCTCCATTCCAAGTCACACAGCACGTTAATGGCTAGGCCGGGAAGGAATCCTTGGTATAGTGACATATTACATATTATCGCTGTGAAACTGAACGGAATCATCTAAAAACTACATGATTGATGACAGCTTACTTCACAGATCCTCACTCACTCAAGACGTGTCTCCTCCACACCAGGCAGCGCCACCCACTCTCCAGAGCAGTCTCTTTCACACCACCTGATCCTTGAGTCCTCTTAATGCCAGGAAGACTCCTGTGACCCTGGATCCATTTGTAGCAGCTGCCCATAGGCCTCTCCTGGAGCTGTCTACACCACCCCTGACACTCATCCCACTGCATTCATGTGTCCCCCTCCCTCCTGGCACTGGGCCTGGCCCAGAGCTGATACTAGTTATGTTGGCTGAAGGGTGGCTGGGATCAATGAAACCACTGGACGCTGTCTTTCGCCACTGGAAAGCAGAAAAGACCTTCATCAGCTTCTATCTGCACATCTTTAGTGACAAGGAACCCATCACTTCTTGGGGAATCCTGTTCCAGCAATCCAAGGGCAGTTCTGCAGGCAACTAAGAGGCTCTGAGCAAGGTGACCTCATGGTAGTCCCAACCTCCACCCCCACTAGGCCAGCTTTGTCTGTGGGCAGTGATGGCAATATTCCCTCAAATATTCACATTCAGGATGGAGCCATTAGCTGACACCTCACCCAACCACACTCTCCTCTCTAGTTACGTTCCTCTGGACATTCCTGGGGTTTGAGGCTCAAGACATGTATGGTTCTCTCAGTCCAGAATCTCCCCTTCCCTAGTTCTTCCTTAAACACCTCCTCAGCCACGTAGCCACCTCCTCAGAGAAGCCAGTTATGAGTTCCCAGTCTGGGCGAAGCTGCTCCGGACAGGTCCTAGCCCTGACAGAAGGGATCCCCTCTTTCTGCAACACTGAGGATGACTCAGAAAGGAAGAAGTAGAGGGGAGAAGGAAGAGCAGGCAGGGAGGTAGGAGTTAAATGGCAGACACACTATGAGAAGGAGACTGCTGGAGGATGAGAGGGCTGTGGTTCCTGATTAGGCCTGGAGACCTTGCCGCACAAAGGTCAGTGGTGACCGTGGTCGGGGCCTGTGGTGGAACGAAAGGACAGTTGGGAGCAGACTGGAGGCTCAAAGGATGGGCAGGGGTGGGGAGCCGGGGTGAGAGAACACACAGTGAATGTAAAAGTATAGGCCCCATGAGACAGTTTTAAACAGTGTGAGAGATTTGTGCTTGTTCAGATGCTGATGGGAAGAATTTGGAAAGGACAGTGGCTGCACAGATAGGAGATAGGTGAGTGGCCACTCAGGGTCCTGGGAGTGGGGTGAGGGGGTTCCGACTCTGGCAGAAGGACCCAAGAGAAGGAATCTTTGCCATCAGATCAGGGTTGGGGATACAGATGAAGTGCTGGAAGGTGACTGGTTTCTACTGTCTCTGTGGAGGAGGAAGGTGGGCCATCTGCCCGGAGAGAAGGCTGGGGGCAGGAGAGGGGTGGTGTTTAAAATGGTGAAGTGGTCTTCCCAACCTTGGTGAGGGGAGTGCAGGGTTCAGGGTTGAGAGAGCAAACGGCTGGCCGGGCAAAGACAAGCCGAGGCCAGCTGCACTGGTGAGCGTGTACGTCTGGCAGCAGGGATCACCGCCCAAGGCTGGCTTCCCCAGCTTTGCTCTAGGCTGTGGAGGTGGGGGAGGGTGCCTCCAGGCCGGAGGCTGCTGGGATTCCTCCAAGGCTGGGGGGCTGCCAGCCAGGGCGGGACTACAGGACAGGCAGCCAAGAGAGCTGTGGATGCTGGCAGAAAAGTATTCAAATGATGGACCAGGGAACTTCAGCTAGGGAGGGAGGAAAATGAAGACAGAAGGGGCAGCAGGGAAGGAAGCAAGGCCCTGTGTCCCGCTGAGTCCGGAACCCACGTCCCTCAAGGGACTGAGAGTGGGCTGGAGTGCCTGAAGGCTGTGGGTTGAGAGGGGGTGCCTGACTCAGCGATTTCAGGGTGGAACAGTTCCAGTAGTGACATGGCCTTGGGTAGCCATCGGTGGGGGTGGCTGAAGTGGAGAGCAGAGGAGCGGGTCACTGGAGATGACGAGGTCATGGAACAAGCAGCCACAGGCTCAGACAGGCTGACACGTGGCTGCTGAGCTCTTCCGAGTGAGGGCAGGAGTGAAGAGTTGGGAAGACTTAAGCCACAATCACCCATGAATGGAAGGGGCGGGGAAGTGACGGCCTGCCACAGGATAGTGCTTGGCTGCTTTAAGCACGCTTGGTGCTTGCAGCCAACCTCCAGCAAAGAGCTGGCGGCTATGCAGCCTCAGTCACGCTCAGAGCCCTCTCTTGTTTCCTGGCCTGGCAGGCTGAGACCAAGCCTCTAAGGGCACCAAGAAAGGCCAGGAGCTAGCTGTACAGGCAGGTGGCCAAGTGGACAGCGGGATGGATGACACCTGCCCTCTGACCACTGGCATGGGTCAGCCCTCCTCTGGCCTGCCTGGCTGGCAAGGCCAGAACATTCACCAGGAAGCTGAAAGAGCCTTGTGCAAATAAGGTGAAGGCTGGGCTCTGGCAATAAATTTGTTGCTTCCTGGTATGTCCTCAGCTCTGGCCTTGAGGCAAGGGATCCATAGGTCCAGGCCAAGAGCTAATACATGGGACACTTCAGTGTGACCCCCCATCTCAGCAGCACAAGACATGCCCCATCTCTGGCCTCCTGCCCCAGCAGGACTATGTAGTCTGTACCTTGACCAGAGCCAAGGAGATGTAATTACAGGCCCAGCCAGGACAGCAGGGAGGCCCCCAGAAAGGAGGCCTGTAGCCAGGAAAAAGGCTGCTTCCCAGCCTGGGTAGGTCCCCTGAGCCCTTCAGGAGTCCCAGCCTGTGGCCTCTACCCAGGAATGGAGCCCTTCTGACTGCAGCCCCCACTTGAGCAAGTGGATCTTGAGTAAGTGGCTGCTCCTTGCTGGGGGTAGGAATCAGGACAGGCAGGAAGCACCTAGCGGGCTAGGTGTACCAGTTTCCAAGGAGGAGGTGGGAGCACTGAAATCAGGGAATGGTAAAAACTCAGTAATACCCAGAAGTACCCAGTATCTGGAAACACTTCCCCACAACACACACCACTAATGTAGAGCACATTCATTTAAGTTAGCCACCGATCACACCTCTGGGGCCATCTCTTCGTTAACTGGGTCCTGGTTCATGGCTCCTGAGCTATCCTGGCAGAGAGCGCCTCTCTATCTCCCTGTTTCCACAGGCACACCTGGCAAGCAGAGGCTGCCTCATCCAAGTGCCCTCCCCTAGCCTGCAAGTCCTACGGTCCTTTCTTCTGCTCAGCTTCTCCAGGAGCTTAGTGGAGGCAGGACTACACCCAAGGGTTAGCCAATGGGGAAGCTGGGCAGCCACGGTTATAAGCATGAGGGCTTGGGTCAGAATCGGGAGAGGCAGCCAGGTGTTCAGCCTTCCCACTTCTTCCTGAGATCCAGGGCCACGGACAGAGAAGATGGAGAATGGGTCTCAGCCCACATAGGCCCAGAGGACTTGAATGGTTTCAAGAACCTGGCTCTTCAGAGCTCTGCCATCCCCTGACCCCTGACCCCAGTCTGGGAAGTGGGGGCCCACTGAGCATTCAGTGCAGATGCTACAAGGTGAGTGAGGAAAGGTGCTCCCTTCATCCTTGGTCTCCTCACCCCAATGTCTGTAATGTCAAGGGTGCAAGGAAGGGGCTTCATCCAACATTACAGTGTGGGACACTCTTGCCTGCCCACTAGATTCCCAGCCAGCAGTGAAGTGATGCGTGGTGGCCTCCAGGCGTGGAGGTTATTGTTGAATAACCAGCCCAGCCACACAGCCCAGGAAGACTCTGTGGGCAGCTGGCCTGAGCACATGCTGACCCAGCTGCAGCAGGAGCAGCTATCCTGCCCAGTGGGAGGGGAAGGCACTATAGGGCACACTTACGTAATGAAGTCCAGGAAGCTGGCGAGTGGCTCATAGGCGTGGTTCCTCATGTGGCGGAACTCCACCACCATCTTCTCTTTGAGTCGGTCATCAATAACTGACACTGTTAGCGGCGATGCCTCGTTGGCCAGGAAGTTGCCATAGTCAGTGCTCTGCAGGTGCAGCTTCAGGTCTGAAACCCAAGGCAGGGGTGTGGGGAATGTGAGGGCTGGCCACGCTGAGCCTCCCCAGGACACCAAGACCCATCTGCAGCCCAGCTCTGGGCCCCAGCTTCTCTGCAGTTGTGTCCTGCTGCTACCCTGATCTGTCCCCACCTTCACCTCCCTGTTGGCTCAGGGCCTACTCAAGGGCAGTCAGACCAAGGCCCTAGAGATATCCCAGACTCTTGGGCCATTAGCCAGTACACTGGGCCCCAGAGTCCAAGCACAAGTAGAATAAACTATTCCTCCAAATGACAAGAAGGCCTGGGAAACCCCAACCCAAGGTGCCATTCACCTCCCACAGCCTTTGAGGCCCTCTGCATGGCAGACTCTGGGATGGCCCGAACCTACAGCAGAGTAAGACGAGCCCTGCACTCCATGGCTGCAGGGTTAGAAGAGCAAGCCAACGTACTCTAGGCAGAAATTAGGCAAATGAAATAAAGAGGAGGCCACAAGGGGAAGTAGGTTGGAGAAGACACCAAGACAGGACTGAGAGGAGGAAAGAGCATGCAGGCTGGGCCACAGCAAATGGCAAGGACAGGAACATACAAAGGCAACAGCCAGCGGCACGGCCGGGGTGACAAGTGGCCTGGAGGGCAAATGAGTGGCATGAGGGGGAGATGCAGCTGGGGGGGGAGACTGGCCTTGCTCTAAGAGTGGCTGGAGGCAGACAGGCCAATCATCTGGGCTCTTCTGAGCAATTAGGGATGGGGGCAAGGGAAAAGGGAGGAAAGGACAGAGCAGAAGGCCTTGGGTGGGCAGGACAGGTGAGACTCGGTGAGATCAGGGCAACAACCCAAGAGGTGCCTCGCTTTTGCCCTTGTCTCCCACCCCCGAGGTTATTCTCTGCCCAGCAGCCAGAACGATCTTAAAACACAAGGCAGAACACGTCCCTCATCTATACATCCTCATCTCAGGGCCTTCCCTGTCCCACTGTCTAGAAAGGGGTGATCTCTCCTCCGACATTGCCTCTTCAGAGACCTCTCCCACAGCCCCACCACTCTGTCCCTGCACTTTGCCTCTTTGCTTTGTAACACTTACTCCACTTGTCACAGGACATATAAGCTCCATGATGGCAGGGATTTGGGGTCACTGCAGGACCCTAGAGCCTAGAACAGGGTATGTTCTGGTGCATTTTCATGCTCATTAAATAGCTGGAGAATGGACAGAAGCCTGGAGAGAGTGTTGGTGAAGACAGCGGGGTACGGGGTGGGGGGGGGAGGGTTTACTCCTGGATTTGGAAATGGGAGACACTACAGCAGTGATGGCAGTACCAAGGACAGTGGCTGGGAAGGTACCCACGTGTGCATGCACGTGTATGTGTGAAGGACCAACAACCAAGGCCAGCTTCTGCTGTAAGGGTCTGCATACTTTCTGTCCCCTGGGGAGGTTGCCCAGGGAAGGACAGAAAGGGTCACACTTGTGAACATCTCCACAAGCTTCTCTTATCAAGCCTTCCTATGTGTCTGTGGGCCTGGAGGGCCTTGCTACCCTGGGCTGCTGAGAAGGAAGGGACATAATCCCCAGTGAGCCCCTACTCTTGCATCCCAGCAGGAGAACATTCCCAACCTGAGTCAGGAATTCTAAAGGAGAGACAGAAGAGTATGTGAATGGGAGAGGTGAGGAGGAGGGAGGAGTGTGCATGCCCCTGGGTCAGATGCCTTCTACCTGCAGTACTGGGTGGCACCCAGGTGGCAGGCAGTATTCATGTCCTCTGTGGCTTTGGGCCCTCACACAGTGGACTTTAACCCTGTGAGGTCTGTAGGAGGCCTTCACCATCTGCTGCTTTTGTGACTGTCCGGCCACCCACACCTCTTTCTCTCTCCACGGCCACCCAAAAGTGAGACAGAGCCAAGGGCCAAAGTAGGGCAGGGAGAAGGCACCAGCCCCCTGCTTCACCCCATGAACATGCTGCCTTTTTGACAAGGAAGGGTTCACACCCCTATGTCCTCAATCCAGGCCATCCACCACGAGTCTCTGGCCTAGGTTACATCCTTACCGTGGTCTATGCTTAGAATAAGGCATGGGTAAGAGAAGGTGTCCTGCTCAGGAGTACTCAAGTTGTTGCAATATGTTACAGAAAAATTCTTAACCACAAATGATGGTCATAACTGATGGTTGTGTAATGGTACATCACCTTGTATTCCTACCTCTAGTAATGGGCTTTATGTGCTAGATTTTAATATCCTCGGCCCTAGGAAGATGCGCGATCCTTTTAAAAAGAAACATGGTTTACTTGCATGCAACTGATCAGTTCTGAGAGATCATTAATGTTCTCAGAGTGGTTTTTGTGGGTGTGAGACAGATATAAGAATATGAATTGATCCCTCTTCTTTTTTTTTTTTAAATATTTTTATTTATTTCTAGGAGAGAGAGACAGCGTGAGCAGGGGAGGGTCAGAGAGAGAGGGAGATACAGACTCTGAAATAGGCTCCAGGCTCTGAGCTGGCAGTCAGCACAGAGCCCGACGCAGGGCTCAAACCCACGGACCGCGAGATCATGACCTAAGTGAAAGTCGGACGCTTAACCGACTAAGCTACCCAGGCGCCCTGAATTGATCCCTCTTTTTATAATATTGAAATTAATTCCACTTAATTTATTAAGTCACATTCATGCCCTGATTTTATATACTTGTATCTATCAAACATTGTGATGCTTGAAAAACAAAGTGGGCAAGGGGTTCTGGCCAGGGCACAGCAGGTGCTCAAATCCCCACTAGGGGAAGCTGCAGAGTGGACAGCTGCTGGAAGCCAGGGCTGAAATGTGGTGTTCCAGGTCAGACCGTCTAGCACAGCAACTGCCAGACCAAGCCTGTGCGTTTATCCACTCAGCCACTGCAGCCAGCCGAGAGCCCATCTCAGGCAGTAAGACTTTCCTCTCCAGCTCACAGCTGGGCCTGGGGGCCAGGCCAGATGTACAGCACAAAAACCAGAGCAAGACCCAATCCCCGGGGCAGGGCCCCTCACGCCAATGGCCCACTATTCTCTGGGACAGCGAGTCCACGCCGTGGGCCCCTGCCCAGACCCCTGCCTCCTACCCTCCCAGAGGGTCCTCGCACGCAGTGCTGGAGGCTTCCTGGAATGCTGCCCCTACTGCCCTGGCCCTAGCTCTCCAGCAGCCTGCCCAGCCTCCGCGTTTCTCCACAGGACTTCTCTTTGCTGGGAAGGTGCACTCAGCAACTGCCCCACTGCCAAGTACCCTCTCCCCTCTCCAGCTCCCATGGACTCTCCAGCCAATACACTGGTCAAGTGGGAGTTAGCACCCAACACCAGGGGAAGCCCAGACCTACTCTATTTGGAAACAAATGGATCCCTGCTGTGTACTCAGCCTCCTGCCAGGAGCAACCTGCGTGTTGGACCTCCCAGCAATGCCCGGTTCAGATTTAGGAAAGAGGAACCAAAGGGAAAACAAAACTTGTCTAGAGTCCCAGTCAGGTGTAGAGGGGCTGGGATGTGGATCAAGCCTGGTGGTTTCTGTCATCTCCAACTCTGGCCTCCTCTCCTCCCCACCCCCCCCACCCTTTTTACATCTTTGACCACATTCTCCCACGGCCCTTGGCCCAGCTATGGACCCAGCTGCCTGGACAAATTCTAGTCCCGGAAGAGTGGGCAGGTTGGAGAGGAGTGAGAACAGCCAGGATATGTCCCCCGCATGACCTTGGAGTCAGTCTGGACACTCACTGCCCACCTGACATCATGACTCAGGGACAAGCCCCTCTGCTATCACTTGTGGCAACAGCTATTCCTAGAGAAGCCAGCAACGCGTGCGTGCAAATGAGAGGAGCAAAGCTGAGGGGTGGGGTCTTCTTTGCACTCCCCCACCCCACTTTGCATGCATGGGGCTTAGCACAGGCCTTAAAGCAAACACCCCTGTGCCTTGGCTGATGCGTTCTGCTGACGCTGCATCTGGGGAAGCCACGGCTCCCAGCAGTGCTGGAACACAGACGGGTGGGTGGTTTCTGCTGGCGTTTGTGAGATCAGAGCAAACCCGGGAGACTCTACCCAGAATCCTGCCCAAGGCCCAAGGAGTCTTCCTTACCAGGAAACTCATTTTTAAAAGCCCCCAGGGATGATGTCAAAGGGCCGTTCCAGACCATTTTCCCTGGCCAAGCCCCGCGTCTCCCTGTGACCCATGAGAGGGGACAGACTGCCAGCCAAGAAGGCGACTTGGAGGCAGGCAGGCTAGCGGATCCCTCTGCTTGGACCACACAGGGTTTCTGAACCAGCTCTGACCCTCTTCAAAAAACCTGGCACCCAGAACCAGTTACTGGCAGCCTCAAGCCCTTTAGACAGTCCTCAGAGGTGGGATGAGGCCTGCTAGAACCCTACCACCAGCAGCAGCTTCCTGCTCTCTCTGAGGGATGCAGAGAAGGGGGTGTGACTGGGGGGTGGGATCTGCACACAGGAGGAGAGGCCTGGAACTTGTTGAGAGCTTCGTGGGAGACCGGGCCACCCAGCCCTGGCCCAGGCCCTGAGGGCAGCCAAGGACGCTGGGGGCCCTGGGAAGACAGGGGCTAGTTCTGCTCTGTGCCCTGAGCTGGGAAGCCTAACAGCCTCGGTGACAGCCCCTGAGAGCCTCAGACGTGCCTGGGCTGAGGCAGGAGCAGTGTTCTGGTTAGCACACACTCAGGGGACTGCTGGTCTACCCGCAAGCCCAGCTGTCTACCCCCAAATCCTCCCATCCGTGGCCCAGCACCAGGAATGTCTGGCCAGCTTGGGAGCTCTCATAGCAAAAAACTTCCTCAGAGGATGATTTCTCATGTCCAAGAAGATACTGCTGCTCTTAGGAAGTTCTCTCTGCAGTCTGACCTAAACCCCACCTCAAAGGAAGCCCACCAACTCAGTTTCCCAGTGCCTCTAGCCTCCCCCTAAGGGCCCTGGGTTTGCCTCTCAGCACTCCTCACCCCACACAGGACCTTCCCATACCTCTTCTGCTTCCCAGGATCACCTGTCCCAATGTCACAGTGACTCTCCCCACAACTCCCATCTTCTGGCGCCATCGAGGCCTCCTCACCACAATGATGCCCTTTTGCTGGCCTCCTGCCTCACATCTTGACTCCCTACCCCCAAGTCAACGCTCACACCATGACTAGAGTGAAGTCATCCAACTCCAACATGTTGTCACCTTTACCCAGTGGCCTCTGTGGCCTCAGAGCTAGAGCCCTGCCTCCTCCCTACAGCCTGTAAGGTCTCACACCCTCAATCCTAGCACTGCCTCAGCCCTCGACTCTGCTCTACTGGTCCCATGCTTTGACTAGGGCGACCTGTCTATGATCTCTGCCCCAAACAAGTGTTTCAGGGAAGTCTACAGGATGCCCTAGGGAAAAGCCCCTGAAGTACAGGAAACACGGCCGCTTCCTCGAGCCCAGTTAGAGAGGCCTCTGCCCTCCCTCTTCCACAGGGCACCCCATGGGCCTTGAGGTTGCCCGTGTCAGAGACCATTGCTCTGGCTCCAGCAGGGTCCAGCTGAGCAATCTGAAGGCTCCTGGGCAGGCTGCAGCTCCACACCCACCCAGCATGGCTGTTCCCTCAGGGCTCATGGGGCACACCACAATCAAGCTGGCTCCATAGTTTCCCCTGTCCTTCCACCCCCTGCCTGTCCCTCAGCCTGTATCTTCAAGGCCAGGACCTCTCTGCAGCAGAGCCCTGGCCCCTGCTGGCACCTCTGATTACCACCCAACCCCTGATTAGCAAGAAGGCATGGGGACCACTGGCCTGACCAACAGCACTCTCTTCTCTGTGTGGGACAAAGTGTGGGCTTGGCAGCCAGTCCCAGCCAGGCCTTGAGAGGTGGCAGCTGGGCAGCCCTATTCCCCATCCACCTCCTGAAACCCTTCCCAGATCCTGCCCGTCCTGAAAGTGATCTTTCAGCCCCTCCAGGACTCTCAGGGGCAGGCAGCATGTGTCCTCTCCAGCCCCCAACCCTCTAGAGCCCCTCCCCAAGCGTTCCAGGGAGGTAGGAAGGGAGGGTCTTGGCCCATGCCAGGGGTTGGTCCCACTGCCCCAGGGGCCCAGCAGGCATAGAGACAGCTCCTGGCACAGTACACTAGGTGGGGCAGCCCCCTGCTCTAGACTCACCCACGGCCTCATGGCCCACGGAGGGGCCCTGCTGGCCAGCTGGCCACGGCACAGTGTGAGAGGACAGTGTGTTCCCAGACTTCACTTCTGCTTTTCCAGAGGTCACTCAACGATGCTCTCCTGGGGAGCTCAGGGGTTTTCAGGAATTGAGGCCCGCTGAGTAAAACCAGATGTGCAAATATGCTCCCTAGAGCCCAGCATGCCCACCCTGCCACTCCCTTCTAGGGTGGTGGAGCCTCAGCGATTGCTCTACCACTCCCCTCTGCCCAGGTGAGGGGTCTACTTTGAAAAGACTGAACCTGGGTTCCACCTCTAACACTTGTTCTGCCCCAAAGGCTCCCTAAGGCTGCAATGTCCAGGGGATCAAAGCAGGCAAACTCAGACAGATGGACAGATGTGGACAGATGGCCAGGCTGGTGGCCCAATGGAGCCACAGCCCCACCTCAGCAAATGTGCTGTGCCTGAGTCTCCTCCCCTGGCTCTGGGGGTGTGTGAGACCTCTTCTTCATATCAGCTCCAAAGCAGATGTGTGCACTGGCTGGCTGGCTCTGCAGGGTCAGAGCATCACAGCTGGAACCCCCAACATGGAAACCATTAACCCTGGGTTTACCTGGGACCTGCAGCATAGACTAAGCATCCTTTTTGCCCCCAGACCTCTGCCAGGGTCCGTTTCAGGGCCTCTGCAAACCTCACGTAACACCAACTGATAAGCCCCGAGTTCCAACACTTCCTATCAAACGCCTGTCCTTCCTCTGCTCCCTCAGGTGCTGCCTGCCATTCCCCATCCAGACATCCAGAACCTTGTCACTGCTCACCTCCCCACCAACTGGGATGTTCATAGTCTCTTGCTCACCAGCACAGGTCCACCCATTATCCATGAGCTGGTGCGTGACACAGCCCCTGCTCCCTGCCCCCTCTGCAGCCTAATTTTGCCAGGTCACTGGTTTTAAGACACTGCTCCTTAGGCAGCTGAGTGGGGCAGGGGAGTGAGAACATGGGCTTTGGAACTATGGTGACCTGGCTCCAAATCCGGTTTTGCAGCTTGGTTCTAGGCAGCTTGTAGATCCCTCTGGATCCAGGCTCCTGGCTGGTCACCTGGTGAAAGCGCCAGCCTTCCAGGGCACCCATGACAGGTACCAAACAGAGGCAGTGTTAGAACTGAGCACAGAATACCATAGTCCATCTCTCCTGGCAGAGAGGATCCCACCCAGAGCCTCTCAACCAAGACCCTCAGCCCTAGTCAGGTGGTATGTATTCTTGACTCCAGCCTATTGCTCAGCTGTCCTATTCAATACTCCACAGAATGCCCCTGCCCTTCCTCTTCCTGATTAGTCCCAATTCTTGCACTATGGTGTGTCCTCCTCCCCACTGTAAAGGTTGTGAGGGGCCTTGTGCAGCATGGGCACGCAAACACACAGACCCCATTCTGCTATCTGCTAGGGAAGGAGGAACAGAGCTGACTCTGGGACTCCTATCCACAAGCCCAGGTCTCACTTCACCTACCAGCAAGATCATATAGAGCCCTGGGCAGCCCCATGGACGTGGACAGAGGCTAGGACCCAACTTTGCACCATCCACCACACCCTGACCTGCTGCACTGAGGGCCTTGCAAGCAGGCAGGAGGTGGAGCAGCCCAGGGCAGCTCCTTCTCCATGGGAAGCCCCCAGGCTGGCGGGCCAGCAGTCTTGGGAAGAACCTGGAGTCTGCTGCTGGCATGGCCACATGCAAGTTACTGGGTTTCAGCTGGCATGAAGCAGAGTCCCTACAGGGAAAGGACAGTGAGTTCTCCTTCCTCAGTCCCTAGACCAGTGTTTTGTTTCATGCTGGAGTCCTTTCAGCGAGGTGAGGCTTTCACAGAGGGGGATGGGACTGATCCACACAGGTGGTCCCGCTGACACCAGGGGCCCATGGCCCTACTTTCGAGCATATCAGATACATGGATCAAATGAGAGTGTCACTCCCCATGTCCAGGAGCCAGCAGGATGTTCGACCCAGGTTTACCACCTTCCTCTCTGCTCTAAGACAGGTGGCAGGTGGTGGTAGAGCCACATTTAATTACACTTAATTTCTTAGGAACACCTAGTCCTTGAGGTAAGAGAATGAAAGCATCCCTCACATCCCATGAGGAAGTCCACCTATCTGACAGTCAGGAGGGTGCCAGGCAGGCGACAGCCCCATGTGCCAAAGGGAGGGGCAGAACGGGTTATTGCTGCACCCAGGGCAAGTTCCAAGTAACTCTCCCCTCTGACTGAGCAGAGATCCGCCTGGATATCCCCTCACCAGAACATCCCCACCCAGGCCCTAAGGCTCTACTGGGACTGGCATGTCCTACGGGACACAGGGCTTGGAAGGCAGCTTCCCTGTGTTCCCCTGCCACAGCCCAGCCTGAGAACCAAGCAGCCCAGCCTCGCCCTGGGAGGCAGGGGCCACACCTCTGCTGCTGCCCCGCACTTTGACCTTGAGAAAGTTCTTTTCCAGGCTTGCCACCACGGTTCTAGAACCTGCAGGTGGGAGTGATTCTGGGCCTGCAAGGAAGAGCTTCTTTTCATTTTACCAAAGATGTTACATTTGCCTGGGTGTGAGTGAGAGAGGTAAAGTGGTCCAGCATGGCCAGGTGGCAAGCAGCCCAGAGATGGCCAAATGTGGCAGTAAGCTTTGCTCAAAAGCTGGCCCATGCCCCTGTCCGGTTCCCAGGGCCCACTGGCCTATACTGCCTGAGCGATCCTATCAGCCCTTAATGCTGGGCTTCTGTTCTACATGCATAGGCCTCTGGAGGAAGGACACTAAGAAAAGCTGAGACTCACTCGGATGGGGGAAGGGCAGGTTTAGGGCCCTCGGCAGCTACTGTTCACAGTGAGATTAAGTCAGGCCAGGTTGGAGCATCCTGCCAGCTCTGTGGTGCCTAGAGCCAAAGCTATGGAAATACTCATTTTGCTTAGACTTGGACCCTACAGATGGGCTCGCCGGATCAAGCCTCATTTGGGGCTACAAGTCATGCTGCTCTTAGCACAAAGCCTCACTGACTACAGCTCATAGAAACTGGAAACGTCCCAGGCCAGAAGCAGAGTTGACCCATTCTATACCCATGACCAGCAGAGCCAAGAGGCTTGGGCCAGGCAGGAAGTGGCAGAGAAGTAAGCATCCAGGCTAGTCCTGGATAGAACCCTCACAGCCCTTTGCCCAACCTGCTCAAGGACCTGGCAGGACATGTTCAGAGTAAGCAGTAACATGCCAGACTGAGCACGATCAGCGTGTGGATTTGGGCCAGCCCCTGGGATAGGTGGGCACCTACTCAGGGAACCTCATAGCAGAGGCTAGGTTCAAATGATTGAAGCCAATGGAGGATGGGGGTGACAGCAAGGCATAGAGCCTGGACCAACAGAAGATGGGGACCCCATCTTCCCCCAGGCCTTGCCATGTGATATCTGCCTTGCAACTTAAAACGGTAAGGGGGTGAGAAGGATGGATGAGCTATCACCCATGACCTGGCAGCCTTAGGGTGCTGTGTGCTAGGTCACATGCTGCAGCTCATTCCTTGACTCCCAACCCTTTAATCTCTAAGTTAGATGTTATATGACAAGGCCTAGAGGAATGGTGAGGGGCCTCAAAAGCAGGGCCTCTTTCAGCTGACCACCATTTCCTGAATGGGGGCCAGGCACAAAGAGGCATGGTTCAGGCATCCTTTAGTGAACAGATGCAGGAATAAGAAGGAAAGGACCAGAGAATATAGAGTGACTGGATAGGAGGAGGCAAGACATGTGTCAGGAGGTTGTAAGCAAACCCTTGGCCCTAACCTGGGCCCAATTTCCCACGTAAAATAATAGAGCGAGATATGGTTACCTCCAGGGGGTTGGCCAGCTCTGACATTGCCTATGCTGGTCAGACCTAGATCACACTGACTCTTCACAACTCAGTCCCTGAGAGCCACTCAAGGGCTCAGGGTGAGCCTAGAAGCCTGGCTACCCAAGGAGCAGCCTTGGCAGAACCAATGGCAAGTGCAAGGGAGGCCTGGCCTTGTGGAGCCTCTAGGCAGGGCCAGGCAGGAAAGGCTGAGTTGCAACAGTGAGGACACCAAGATGACTCCTTAGAGGAGAAAGCCCCATCCATCAGCCAAACGCAAAGACTTAGCTGAGGTTAAGGCNCAGGGCCAGGCCAGACTTGGCCAGGAAAGCAGTGCCCAGCACCCAGTCAGGGATGTTCCTCCACATACCCCTTTCCCCTGCCACAAGCCTGCCTGCCATTCCTCGGACCACTCAAGTTCACTAGGGGGCAGCCCCAGTCCCGGCCTTCAGGCTACAGGGTGCCAGACACAGACAGGTAGAGCAGGTGTCAGACTGCACAAGAGTAGCCTAACCTACAGATTGGACCTTCAGAGCCCTGACTCTCCCGCCTCTAAAACGGGAGGAATATTCAAGTGCAGTACGGATTTAAAAAAAAGCATCTAAGAAGTGTTAGTTAGATGAGGCAGAAGCCAAGGAAGTCAATGGAACGATCCCCCAAATTGGGGTGCAGAGTGGAAGAGGAGAGCTGTCAACCACCTGACAACAACCCCTTTCCAGCATGACTATATGTGCCTACAGAGTTTGGGGTGGCTGGTTTGGACCTCTCCCAGAGTCACTCTCCCCACATGTACTTATATGTGCCACATGAACACTTTTGTGTCCTAAAGTGATGAAAGAGGTTGGGAGAAATCTATCCTAAGGATAAATTTTCTCTCTCCTGGAGGGACCAGGGTTGCGGGACAAGAATGGAGGCCACCTGGGGAAGAGTAGTGCTGCTGGGAGCCTGGGAAGGATGGCCCCGATCCCCACGCAGCCTCAAACTCCTGCCTGGAGCCTATTAAGATCCCTGGTTCGTGGCTAGTACACTGTGCTACAGCTGCAGCTGAGAGCTGCCAGCGTGACCCAGGTAGGGGTGAATGAAGACAGCTTGATGGTTAAGGCTGGAGCACTGTGCACTGAGCACAAAGTTGGAGAACCTCAGAGAATGTCCCCAGCCTCTCCTTCCCAACCCAGGAAGCTGGGGCACAGGGAGGTGAGGGCAGGAGGAGATGGACAGACAGGAGACACCTAGCCGTGAGTCCTACTTAATCTGAGAAGGCCAAGTAGGACTTGGGTGAGGGAGACAAGTAGGGCCCAGAACAGAGTCCCAAGGGACAGTGGCCACAAGCAGGTGTTGTGCAGAGAAAAGCAGAGGAGAGGCAGCCTGGGTGACTCACTAGTCCAGCCACACCTCCCTCCCAGGCTCTCTAGCAGCCAAGTGATCCTGGCACACCCCCTTGTGGCCACAGGGAGGATGACTTGGTAAACAGCAAGGGGCTCCACTCTCTTTCTCAACCCCCCAACAATCCAATCTCTGCCTCAGACTTCTGGTCCCTATCTCCCCCAGCCAGCGATCCCTGGGGGAGGAGGCTACAGGCACCCGCAGAGCCACATAGGAATGTGTCATAAAGAATCGAGGTAGACATGAGTCTGGGAAAGCCAGAATGGAGATTCTGGTCATGAGGGATTGGTCAGCCTTGCATCAGTAAAGACAGAGCCTTCTGAGGAGGGGAAGTTTCGGCATCCTCAGTCCCCTATGCTCATTTCCTAGCTCAGCCAGATCCTCCCAAGTCTCCAAATTCCTTTATCCAGCTCTCTACCCTACTCCACCACCCCTCCCCCCTGCTGCCTAATGCTGTATGTCAAA
>NW_027528798.1:4413769-4431496 GCF_008692635.1 Crocuta crocuta
AAAAAAAAAAAAGGCAGGTGCTGGGGCACCTGCCTGGCTCAGTCAGTAGAGCATGAGACTCTTGATCTCAAGGTTGTGAGTCTGAGTCCTATGGGGTGTAGCAATCACTTAAAATTTTTAAAAATAAAATAAAATAAAAAACATTTAAAAGCAGGTGCTTAATAACCCAGAAACAGGACAATCTATGCCATGGCACACCCCTCCAAGATGGGGGCCTTAGCTTTTCCTCCCCTGTACACCAAAGCCCAGCACTCTGCCAGCACCAATAATGAGCTGTCACCCATCTAATCATATAAATACCTATTGAGCATTCACTCTGGCTAGGCACTGTGCTGCTGAATCCTCACAACCTACAAGTGATTGCGTTTTACAGGTGAGCAAATAAGCTTCAAGATGCTAAATCACACGCTTAGCATCATGTAGCTGGCCAGAAAGGAAGCCGTGGTCTACCTGACGCCCCGCCTCAGGTCCCAGCAACCCAGGGAGACCCCCAGGATCCCGACCCCAAGCAGGCACAGATGATTTACAGGAGAGGCCACTACATCATGTCCTCGCACCTATTCCTTCTTGATGCAGACCCTCCAACAACCACTGAGCCCAAATCACAAGAACAGCTACAAGTCAGTAAAAACGGCTAGGGTGCTGTAGCAGGCACCCTGACTACAGTGGTGGCTGAGTGGGGAGTCTGACAGGGGGCCATGGATCAAACTATTGGAAGCAGACTTGAGCACTCGGGGACAGAGGTTCTTTCCATTTCATTTCCAATCTAACAGCCCTGATGTGGGCTATGCTCAGTGTGTGCCACTTAGAAAGCAGGAAGGCAAGACTAATACATTCCAGAAGGGCTTTATGCAAAATATTTAAACTAAGATGTTGGGGCCTTTCCTCCTCTACCATCCTGAAACCCTGGTCACATAGAATGCCTACCTTGAAGAGTCCTGGATGGCTCGCATTTGCCTATGCTAAGGCCACCTCAAAAGGCCCTAGTCTTGGGTACAGACACTGGCTCCACCTCAGAAACCAGGCCCAAGAAATCACTGAGTAAATCCATGAAAAAGTGTGTTCTCACCCAGCAGAGCAAGTTCTGACAAGATCCCTGGGGCAGGGCTTGTGAAACAGAGGCTAGCAGGTCCTGTGCTAAAATATATAACGGTGCAAGATGTAATCAGGGAATGGAGAGCAAGAAGGGGTGTGTGTGTGTGGAGCAGGTGAAGAAGGAAAGAGAAAAACAGCAGGATGAGAGGTGAGCTGTACCTGGACAGAGGCCCTGGGTCACCAGCCCTCAACTACTGCCTGGGCTGAGTCTTCAAGTGTAAAGAGAAGGGGCCCATAGGGGGTTCCATAAGACTCAGAGCAGCCCCACAGGCTGTGAACCAAAATCTGGAAGTCAAATGCCCAGGGTCACCAGCAGAGTCTCTGGTGACAGGGTGGCTGTTGGGTGTGAGTAGCTTCTCTTTGCAAACTGACATGTTCTAATTTCCCTTATTTTAGACATCTTTATCAGATGTCTTAAATTATAAAATATTTGTTCACTGCAATACATCCAAAGAGTACATAAAGTAAAAATTCATATGTTCCCCTCCCAGCCTCTCTAATCCCTCTCTCCAGAGGCTGCTACTCTAGACCAACTGGTGTTTGTGCTTCCCAACACTTTTCCATGTGCAGATAATAACTTATTAAAATGGGAACATATTGACAATATATTTCTAAGTTAGTCCTTATAGAACTTCGTGCTTTGTACCACTTGGCATAGTATCCCACGGCAAGGACAGAACGTGGGTTATTTAACCATACCCGTCAATGAATCCCTGTTGGCTCTAACGGGTTGCTGTTACCAGCAAGGATGGTGTGAACACCTCTGTACATGCCATTCAGTGCTAATCTAGAGGGGTACAATCCTATAAGCAAGGCTATAGGGACCCAAGAGTCCATACACAGGCATGTTTTAACAAGGTGGTGAAAACCTCTCCCCCAAAAGGTCCAAACTGAGTCACCCTTCCACCAACTTTACTTTTAGAATTAAAAAATATATATGTTTAGTCAAAAACAAAAATCGCCAGCATGCCCAGTCCTGCAGCAGAATGCATGGCAGGGAGCAGAAGGGGAATCCCTGGCTGTTGCTCTCCCTACACCACTTGCCAAATCAGGCTCCATGCCAGGTGTCCTCGTCAGACCACGCTTGTGTCCACTTGGCCTGCCCTTAAAGCTGTTCTCCAGCCTCCTGGCAGGACTCACAGGCAGGATTGGGCTTCTAAGGGAGACGTGCCCTGGCTGCGAGCCAACGGATGGCCGAGCGTGGGCTGAAAGGCTGCCAGCCAGCCAGCGTACTGACTTCCAGATTGGTATCTTTACTGCTACTTCCCCTGAGCTCCAGACCCACACGGCCACCTCCCTCAGACTCTCCAACTCAGCACGTCTGAGACAGAACACCTCCTCTGCCACCACCCATCTATACCCCAAGCCATCTCCTCCTCTGGTGGTCCCATCTCAGAAGCAGTTCCAGCAACCCCCCACCCCCATTTAGGAAGTCAGAAGCCTGACTTCTAACCCCTCTCATTGCTATACCTGATGGCCTAATCTTATGGCTCTCATCCTGTAAGCTGGTGCCTGACCCAATCCTTCTCCCCTCATGCCACCCCTGCCCCAGTTCTGCCCAGGTTTTGCCACCTGGGGAGCTGGAATAGCTGCCTGCCTCCAACCTGCCTCCTCCTATATCCATCCTCCAGAGCCTCAGACCAAGTTTCTAACTGCACCAGCCTCCTATCCCCACTCCTTTCCCAATTTCCCGCTCTTCACCTACTGAGGGACCAAGTCCAAGCTGGCCCATGGCAGCAAGAACTCCCTCCTGCCCTTCTCAGGCCTCCACGCCCACTCTAGGGCCTCACCCTCTTGGGCAGCAGCAAGAAGTTAGAGAGGAGATGGCTGCCATAGTCACCACCAATGATCTGGGCCAGCTCATCAACTACTGGGTATCAAGAGTCTCTTCACTCAGCGATGCCACTGCCTGAGGAGTTGGGACAACATGGATCCTCAAACACTGAGGGGAACACTTCAGGTGTGTATGGAGCCAGGCCCTCATAGCTCAGAGACTCCAAGTGCTTGCTGCCTTCATTCCGCAGTGCAAACTCTCCCGAGTTATTGCCTTCTTCTCAACGCCCCCTAGTTTCTCTCTCTTGCTTGTGGCCAGTGGACTGTCAGGACTGTGTTATCTCTTCCTTCAAAACACATCGGACTCTGAGGAATTTGGACTGAGGTAAGCTCGTCTTCCTGTCCAAACAATGGTCCTTTAACTTCACTAACTCAATACAGTCTCCTTTGACCAATAAAATGCAACATACAAAATTATTTACAGGCAAAACTATAAACAGACATTTCCCACACATTGACCTTGACCCTAGCCCTATGAATCTCTATCTTCCATTCTTTTTTTATCGTTTTACACATTCCTTCTGAGCTGTGTGTCCACCCAAAGCTTTTCTTTTTTTTTTTTTAAATTTTTTAATTTTTTTTTTTTAAATTTCTAGGGGAGAGAGAGAGAGAGAGAGAGAGAGAGAGAGCGTGAGCAGGAGAGGGTCAGAGAGAGAAGGAGTCACAGACTCCGAAACAGGCTCCAGGCTCTGAGCTGGCAGTCAGCACAGAGCCCGACGCGGGGCTCGAAACCACGAACTGCGAGATCGTGACCTAAGTGAAAGTCGGAAGCTTAACCGACTAAGCCACCCAGGCGCCCCCACCCAAAGCTTTTCATGAACCAGCCTGATGCACCTATTCATAATCAGCTACTGTACATCCTTGACGTATGTCCAACTCTCTCTTCACTGTTCCTAAAGTTCCTCTGACATCCTATGAAGTGTTGTGTTTCTGAGACTGCTAGTGCCATTCTTCTTCCCACCTCCTTGGCGTCACTGATTTTTTAAAGTAACAGCTTTACTGAGATATAATTCATAAGTTATACAATTTTCTCACTTAAGTATACAATTCAATTGGTCCTAGCATGTTAACAAAATTGTGCGATCATCAGCACCATCAACTTGAGAACATTTCATCCAAAAGAAACCCTGTACCCTTTTAGCCATCACTCTCCACCTGCTCCTATCCCCCTAAAATGTACCCTGGGCCTACTGTACATTCAATGCTGTCAGCCCATTAGACAGGCACACTTGCCCCCAGGCAAGACCTGTGTGACATGTTTTCTTTACCCGCTCAGAGGCCCAGTGTGGCACTTGTCTCCTAGGAGTGATGGAGGGAATGACCACGGCAGGAGCAGCTGGCTTCCCTAACCGTTCACTCGGGACCAGGCCCTGTGCTTACACTTCATACATGCCTAGAAGAGATGCTATTAATATTTCCCACAGTACAGCTGAGGACAAATTACTTGCCTACGGTCACAAAGGCAGTAAGTGGCTGAGCTGGGATTAGTTCCCCAGTGAGCTCTGCTCTGTCTATATTTTATCTCTGCCCATACACTCCATGCACTCTTGTCACCTTTTAGTCCCACTCTCCTCTGTTCTCATTAAGGTCACCATGACCTCTAAAAAAAGGTCACCATGATCTCTGAATGGCAAAACCAAGTGGAAGGCTGTCTGACTTTATTTCAATCTCTTGGCCACATTTAGCATTCATCACCCCTTCTTTTTCAGGTTCTCTGCTGGGGCTACCTCCCTACTAGGGAATGCCCTTCACCCTTCTGGCAGGACCCCTTGCTTAACTGGAGCCTTTCCTGGAGGAGGGTCCCATGTTGGGCATCTCCTCTTCAAACTCTATGCTCTCTCTCTTAGAGACAGCAGCCACACTATTACCCTGATTCCCAAGGCTGTATCCCAAGTTCAGACTCACTCCCAAGCACCCAAAATAGCTTCTATACCATCACTCAAATGGCTCACAGATCCCTCAATGCCATCTTCTGAGTCTTCCTCCAACTGTCTTTTCTACATCCCACTATCATTTCACTCTGCCGCCTACACAGTTGCCAACACCAGAGATGAGGACATTGGCTTTGACTCTTCCTTCCTCCTCAGTTCCCTATCCAACCCTTCACGTCCTATCAGTTCCTCTTCCTAAGATTCCTCCATGATGATCCAACGCCAAAAGCAAGCTGTCATCATCTCTGACCTGCATTATTTATAAAACTCTGCATATTGTTCTTCCCACCTCTGATATGGCCCCCCACCCCAGCCAATCTACTTTTCATACTGCAGGTACACTCTAAAGTACAAGTCCAATAACTTTACCTGCCCATTCTTCACTGAGGACAAAGCATTTCCTCTACAGCTTTTACAATCCTTTAAGAGCTGATTTCTGTCTTACTCTGCAGCCACACTCCTAGCCACACCACAGTTAGTGCTGAAGGATGTGCCATTCCTGGAAGACACCCATTTACATTAGCGTTTGCAGTTTCATGTGACTAGAGATTAGCCAAGCCCAGCCTAGAGTCTTGCTTTCTTGTTCCCATAAGACACTGTTTCTTGTGAAAAGATGTTGAAATGCAGGAGATGTTGTAACGAAGGCAAGGAACTCAGAACAAAAAGGGATAAAGTGTTCTAGAAGACAGCCAGCACATCATAATGTAGGAGTCGCTCAACTATGGTCTCTGAGCATCTAATTCACTGGCTCTCTTCCTCCTGAATATTATATTTCTTTACAAGAAGGAGATGGCTTGACTGGTCTAGGTGCCTCCATTCCAAATTAGGAAACTGGCATCTGGCATCCATCAGCTGAATTGTGACTGCATTACCCAGCTAGCCATATGCTTTTCTCTATTTTCCAAGTTCCTGAGTAAGAAGAGAGCTAATCCAAAGAAAAATCCTGCAAACAATGACCAGCCCAGTATCGATAACTCCTTAGCCTCATTATAATCTAAATACCATTTCCCACACCTGAATTCGCCACATCCAGACAAATGCTCTTAGGCTGAACCCAGGGTCAAAGCTAAGAGTTCAGGCTCAGAACTATTGTAATGCCTGAAATAGCTGCTTGGCTTGCTTATATGGCCCAGGGGCTGGCATACAGTAGGCCTTCAGGAAGTGTTTGTTGAATGAGCAAACAAACATTTGAACATCCAAGTGCACTATATATGTGCCTAATGTCTGAACTACATTGTACAACCTGAAATTTGGCAGGCCTTTGTGGAAGGTGGTGCTCCAGACCATCAGTATCCGCCCCCATACTCGGTGCTGAGTCAGAAGCTTCCTCTCCTGGGCTAAGACTGTTTTTCAAAACAAGGGTCTGGGTTCCCAAAAGATTTGTACTCTTGTCCCGCCCAATCTGCCACCCAGGGCTTCTGGTCCCTCTGACTGGCCCAACTATTTCTGCCTTGACATGCTGGACCCTCTGCCTGAAATGCTCTTCCCCCCAGCTCTCTGTGTGGTTGGCTCCTCAATGTTCACGTCTCAGTTCAAAGATCTTTCCTTCAGCGGGCCCTTAACCTGCCACACTCTCTAAATAAAGTTCCCCCATGATTCTCTATCATTTCTCCACTGTCACTCTCACGGGCATTGCCTTCAATATGTAATTATATATTTACTTTACTTTAAAATATTTACTTTACTTTAAAATAACATTAACAGAGGCACCTGGGTGGCTCAGTTGGTTGAGCATCCGACTTCAGCTCAGGTCATGATCTCACACTCCGTGGGTTCGAGCCCTGCGTCAGGCTCTGTGCTGACAGCTCAGAGCTTGGAGCCTGTCTTGGGATTCTGTGTCTCCCTCTTTCTCTGACCCTCCCCTGCTCATGCTGTATCTCTCTCTCTCTCAAAAATAAATAAAGCATAAAAAAATAAAATAAAATAAAATAACATTAACAGGAGCACCTAGCTGGCTCAGTTGGAAGAGCATGTGACTCGATCTCAGGGTTGTGAGTTCAAGCCCCACGCAGGGTGTAGAGATTACCTAAATAAATATAATTTTTTTTAAAAAAAATTTTAATGTTCTTATTTATTTCTGAGAGAGAGACAGCATGAGCAGGGGAGGGTCAGAGACAGGGAGACACAGAATCTGAAACAGGCTCCAGGCTCTGAGCTAGCTGTCAGCACAGAGCCCAATGCGGGGCTTGAACCCACAAACTGTGAGATCATGACCTAAGCCAAAGTCGGATGCTCAACCAACTGAGCCACCCAGGCGCGCCAATAAATAAAACTTTTTTAAAAAATAAAATAATAACAGCAGCTAACACACTGACTCAGTACTTACCATGTGCCAAGTTCATGCTAAGGACTTTATATGAATTATTTTGTTTATCCTTCATAACCACCCCATGAAGTAGATGCCTTTATTATTACCATTTTACAGATAATAAAACTCTGGACAGAGATGTTACATGGCCACAGAGCCATGAAATAGTAGGCCTACATTTGTAATTTCTACACTACGCCGATCTCTTCATATCTTCCCTCTGCTCCACTGACCTCCACCCCCAAACTATGAGGGTCAGGAGAATATCATGCAACAAAATATCTCAGCCCCTATCACAGTGCCTGGCATAAAATATGTGCTCCATAAGTATATGCTGAACAAATGAAAACGTTCAAAGTAATACTGTATGATTTCTCTTTGAATATCTCCAACCCACCTCCTCTTCCCCACAATTTCTAGCACAAGACTCAGCTCCCAGAAGGTCCTCTACATATCCAGAAACATTCAAGAGTTAAAAAGTGCTTTTGAGGGGGCACTTGGCTGGCTCAGTTGGTTAAGCGTCCAACTGCAGCCCAGGTCATGATCTCGCTGTTTGTGAGTTCTAGTCCCGCATCGGGCTCTGGGCTGACAGCTCAGGGTCTGGAGCCTACTTCAGATTCTGTGTCTCCCTCTCTCTGCCCTTCCCTTACTCATCCTCTGTCTCTCTCTCTCAAAAATAAATAAACATTAAAAAAATTTTTTTAAAGTGTTTTTGAGACCACCCAACTCTGTCCCCTAAGTTCACCAAAAAGGTAGGACCTCTCCAGGTTCTTTCTCCTATCTCTGAGTACAGACATTCAAGCAAGATGGGCAATGGAGAACAGATGATTTTCAGAGGTCCTAAGGGACTGAGTTCTAGCAGAAGAGATCAGTAACAGATGCCCTGATGGAGTGGAATCCAGGGAGGAAGACTAGGGTATGGTGAAGGGTATGCATTTGCCCTTCCTTGCCAAACAACACCCTCTGCCCGATGGCCTGTGCCTTCTGGGAACTGACCAACACCTGATGCAGATTCTTTGGAAACCTTGTCACTTCAGGACAGACCTACAGATCTCACTGGGACCAAATGCTTCGTTAGTCTCCCCTCCCCTCTCTCCTTTCCCCTGGAGATGGGGAAGCAAAAACATCCAGCAACAAAGGCCTCTGGTGTCACCTTCAGAAGAAGAGAAGGACTTTATGTAGAGGATAATGGGGTGTCTGGTCACTCTCGCTTCTGGTTATCCCCAGCCCCTGAAAGTTTTGAGCATCTCCAACATACAGGGTCCCAAGAATCCCAAACTCAATGTTGAGAAACTTCTAGGAAAACAGCACAGACAACCACAGGAGATGTGACTGGATGTAGAGGTTAACATTCTAGCCTAGCATGACCACAAAGAGGCTCTAAGATGGGGTGCTATGGGGGCTGGGCCTTGAAGAGCGGGAATCACTGGGTTTCATGGATACAACAAGGATGCAGAGAGAATGGCAGGTGCAGTGTGGTGAAAACAAGAGCTAACATTTATCTACCACATACTCGGTGCTTGTTGCTGGGCTTCATATTCACATGTAAAAGTTTGTTGACCAAAAAAAAAAAAGTTTGTTGACATATCACAACCTTATGAAATAGGTGATGATAATATATCACATGAAGAATCTAAGGCTCAGAGGTGTTAAATAACTTGTCTAAGGTAATCCAGTAATTGCCAGGGCTGGGATTCAAACTCAAATTTGTCCATCCCCGGGATCCATCAATGGACAATCGGAGTCCGCTGTCCACCCCCAAGAGTGTGTGGGGGAGGGGATGGCTTGTGTGAGGGAGAGGAGTATGTATGGAAGACCAAGGGAATCCTTGAATGTGACCCTAAAGGTCTAGATGACATGCCACAAGGCAGGCCATGTGCTGAGCAGTGTTGCAGGAAGAATGGCCTAACACATTTATGGAGGATAATGGTAGAAGGGCTGCTGGGAAGATGGGAACACAATGCCCCAGAAGCTCTACAGGAGGAGGAGGGACAGGCAGCCGCATGGGTGAGGAAAGTCTAGAAGAGAAACGAGTGTGCCAAATGCCAGTTGTTAATCAATGGTGTTCACCTTCGGATTTACGCAAAGAAAGATCTCCTTTCAGTCCCAGTCAGTCCACAAAACTCACATTAAATGCCAACTTTGTGCCAGGCCCTGCCCTTGGCAGCCTCCCTCATTTCTCCTTCTTTTCCCAGTGGGGAAAACGAGGTGACTGGCAGGCTCCTACAACCCAGCACTATAAAGTGCTCTCCTCTCTGCCCCACCTCCACTCTCCTAAGGGAAAGGAACGGCCTTTCTTGTATATTTATCTTAAAATCATAAAGTCCACAATTATTGTATTTTAATTTCAATGAATTAAAAATTTTAAAGGTGCTTATTTTCACTTTACTAGTCTAGTTTGCAAGGTAAACAATAACTGAGTTTTAAAAACTGAATCCTCTTTTAACTTCAAGAAGTTTTTGATGAAAAAATTTTCTCCACATGGTGACTCTTCTTCCCCCTCCAGCTACCAACCATGGGGCCAGCCGTACCTCTGCTCTCTTGAGGATCAGGAATGAGAACTTACAATCCCAGCCACAATGCCTTTCACTATCACCCGGGAAAGTAGGGACTCAGGAAGACCTCTAAATCAACGAATCTGATGAAGCTGGCCTTCAGAGAATCGATCCCAGTTTAGAGCTGAAGAAAGGGGAATCAGCTTCCCATCATTCTTGTGCTTTTTAAAAATTCTGTTCCAACAGGCAACCTTTTTGCTGAGGAGGTGGGATTTATTAGCTAAATACAAGTGTAGGGACTTGGAGGGCCACCCCTTGTTCCCCGAATCACTGCCTTCAGAAGACTCTGCACAGCCAGTGGTTCGGCGATGGCAGGAAACTCTCACTAGGTTGGCTCAGCGATTCCCCCGAAAGGCTCACCCCGCTCGCCAAGACTAAGACACAGTCACTCCAAATGCCTCGTTGAATGTCAGGCGGGAAGCGGAGGGCTTTTCCGCTTAGGTTTCCTACGCATTGCCACGGGGCAGTTCTCTAGCTACGTCAGAGTAAAGAGGCTTGGATGGACACCTCTCGCACCGACCAACCACTCTCTAGAGACCCTCTTTTCCAAACTACGCGGCAGGCATAAGGGGGAAGAGGCTGCCCCAAGCAGATGCTAACCACTGTGGTTCCTTTTTAAGGCCTTGGTTGCATTTGGGCCTGCGCGGGGCCGCAGGTGGAGGCAGATTCCCTTCCGGGGCGCCCGCCATCGGCCCTTGGATTCCCAGCCAGACCTCTTAGGCGCTTCGAGAACCCCCGCCTCCGGCTTCCCTGCCCAGATCTCGGAACCCTCGGGCCCGGGCTAGTCTCCTTGCCGGGCTTTCAAGGCCCAGCCGTCCTGCCCCGCGGCTCACCCTCGAGCGTCTCGCACTGCACCAGGTTGAGGTAGTCCGCCTGGCTGAGCACCCCAGCCTTCAGGCCGCGCACCAGTCCCTCCAAGTAGCCATTGTCCACGTTGAAGTAAAGCTCCGGGAAGAACGACATGGCTGCGGCGCGGGCGGCAAGACCGGAGAACCCCGATCGGCCGGCAGACAGCAAGATTCCAAGATCAGCTGACGCAGCGCCAGCAGCAGGCTGTCAAGCAGGTCAGGTGACAAGCGATCGTCTCACGTGACCACAATGGGGCAGAGCCCTACTGGCGCCCGACTTCCGGGTGGTTTCATACGAAAGCATTGCGCAAGTGTGGGCCCTCTGGCGCCTGCGCGGCTAGGGGTGGCTTGACTCGCGTCGGGGCTTGACCTGCTTGCAGTGTCGGAGGCCGGCCGCCTGGTGGCGCACGTGGCCACAAGGATTCGATTGGGCCCTCTAGCTTTCCAGGGTCTGGTACACCTAGCTCTAAGGGGCAGGCGGAGTTGAGATGGGAGTGGAAGGTGGTTCTTATGCTTGGAAATATTCCAGACTGTTGTGCCAGTCTTACCCCAAAAGGAGTTACGATTGAGGGGGGCGGAAGGCAGGCTTCGCTGGTGTCGCACGTCGAGTTAGCTGCAAGCTGAACCTAGAAGCTAATGCTTGCTGGCCCGCCAGGAGTTACAGCCCCTATGTACACTGCGCGCTGCACCCGCATTTATTGTACAAGATTATGGAGAGCTGGAGCCCGGCCCTTCTCTGGCTCCCCAACTGTGCCTGAGACCATGAAAGCATGCATGTAAGTGATTCAGATGATGGTAGCCCAGGCCCTGGGTTAGGTGTGTGTGTGGTTTCTTGGCTTGGCGAGACCCCCTCCCCCGCCTCCGCTGTGACTTCCATGACCTCCCGCCTCCGACGGCCACGTTCGAAATAACGCCACAGCCTTGGGGGTGGTCCCATCCTTTATTGGCTACCCCTGTCCAGCCCCGACCCCGACGTCGACCCACTAGGTACGGCTGCAGGGGTTCATGGCAGTACCCAGCTTGCGGCAATAGCAGAAGGCGTTGAAGAAACGGCAGTAGCAGGTGGCACATGGGTCGCAACACGGTACCTGGTGTCCCAGACAGGACTCCTGCAGCCTTACACAGCGTCGTGGGGAGCGTGGCTCGCGGCCCTCCGGGTCTAGTACCTACAGGAGTCGGGGAGCAGGAATGTAGCCATGGGCCTCCAAAGGCAGGTCCTGGGATCTCACCTACCTCAATCCAGGCTGGATGGCGATGGAGCATGGAGAGAATGGTCTACAGTATCACCCCAGTTGAGGGTGTCATGAGTTGGAGAGTGGGGATGATGCCTGATGTCTCCTCCCAGGATCTGTGGCCTCACTCCTTTCCCTGAGCACTTACTTCTGCCAAGGCCTCAGCCTCCTGTAGCAGAGCTTCTTCTGACTGTTCTGCACTTGTCCTTTTCAGTGGAGGCTGCAGGCCCAGGCCTGGAACAGATGATGTGAGGGCAGAGCAACCCGCACCCCCACCCTTCCCCCATGCACAAAACACCCACCTCCCAGGTCTGGAAGGGGAAAGGGGGAAGGAGGGCTCATACCAAGCAGGATAATTTGTGGCCAGAAGATATCCAGGTTTCACCCAGCTCCACCCCCTGCGTATACTGACCTGGTAGTTCTGGAAACAGGGCCCGGTCAGGCCTTCTGATGCCTTCCAGAGGGGCCAAGCCCATCTGAGCCTCCTGCATAGGGGGCAGTGCCAACAGCAGGGCACAGCTCAGCAGCACTGCAGTCAGCATGACCTGACCAGCAGGAAGACCCACCACTCAGTCCTTCCTCATCCTTGATGCACCCTCTAGGTGCCCTACCCCAGAGAGAGACCTCCCAAAGAACAGGAGTCTCTGCCCAACCGGAGGACTTACCTGTGCTTGCTGTTTCCTTGTCTGGAGAGATCCTGGCCACCTCAAGCCCACAGCTTATATGGCAGAGTCTAATGAAGGCCCCACACGTGACTGCTCCCTGCAGCGAGGGCATGAAGGTGGGGGCACAGTTCAGGCCTCTCTCCCTACACCTGGGCTTTTGGGTGCTCTGGAAGAGGGGTGCCCAGCTCTAATTTTGGGTGAGGTCCCCAGGTGCTAATCAAAGTTTGGGAACAAGAGAGGATGCACTGAACCCCCAAATTTCTGCAGGACAGGGACCTGGGTAGGGGTGGGGGGTGGGACAGGCTGGAACCATTAGCAATAACAAAGCAGGCAGCCCTGAGAACTTAATTTAATTTGTGGCTCCGGAGATGCTCACTCAGACCCTGTGTGGCATGTTGTTTCCTTTGCTTCCAGGAACTTTGGTCAAGGGCATTGAAGAGGGTGATGGGCCAGTGGCCAGAGTGGGATGCAGACCTAGACACTGGGGGTTTTTTGGAGGGAATAAGGAGGGGAGAGGTCCACTTAGCCAAAACTAGGCCCTCCCACCTCTGTCCCTGGTCCTCCCTCCCCCCCACACCTTGTCCCTCCAAGCTTCTCCAAGACCCCCACCCCTGCTCCTTCATCCCAGACCCTTTTCCGCCTGGGGTTCCTGGAAGCTAAGGAGGCAGAACGGACTGTTCCCTGGGTGGGCGAGCAGCTTCAAAGTAAAAAGCTTTCAGGCCGCCTGTCTCATTAGTGCTAATGGCTGTTCCTTTCCGCCCTGCTTTGTCAGGCCTGTGCCCTCCTCTGGTCTCATCAGCACGAGGCCAGGGTGAGGCCTGCCCATTTGTGAAGATGGTAGAGCACAAAGGACACCACCTTCCTCTGCTTTCCCTCTCCCCTCTGGAGGACTCTAACATACACTTGCCCATCAGGAAAAGGGGCACAGGCTAAATCACTTCTAAGGCCTCACCGTACAAACTGAGCTGGTCTGAGGCAGTAGGAGAATGAAGAGGCTGTTGGGGTTTGCGGTCTGGGTTCACACAGTCTATTCTGCCCAGGATGAGGCCTGAGGATGTCCTCCTAACAGTGGGTGGAAACCATTTATTGTCATCTGACAGCCTTTGGCCTTCAGCACCAACAACTGCTCTTGGGGTTCGGTTGCATGGGGAGGCGCCACTCTGCAGATGGCAAGGCCATGGCAGCTTCTTTCACAGATGGGCACTGATGTCTATTCTGGGATGAGGCTGACACTGGGCTTGCTTGTGGTTGACACAAGGTAACAGTCCTAGGAGCTCAGAGACTCATATACTACTACCACGAGGGAGGAGGCTGGGGAGTGAAGGAAAGCCTCTCCAAGGAGCTGGTCCCTGGATAATCCAGCAAAGGGCCACCCATTTCTCCCCTTGACAGTGCTACTGGTTATTTTGGTGACTCTGTCATAAAGTTGACCTGGTGTCGAGGCCTCCCGGGCAACTGACATTGACCTTTATTTCCCAGAGGCTAGAGCTGGGCCTGGCCGCCCACCCCAGGGCTTTCTCTTCTCAGAGTGGTGCAGGGTGAAGGTATCAGGCACTAAGTGTGCCCCCATCTTGGTGGGGCCACTTGGGACTCAAGAAGGGCAACACATCAAATATACCTGAGGCACATTCCCCAAATCCTTGTCCCCTGACCCCATCCTTGAAGATTGTGGCTGAAGAGCTGGTGGTGGCGAGCAGGGACTGCATGTGGATTTTGGAAGGATACCCTAGATGAGTTGAGGTAAGGGCTGTGAGCACTTGCCTGGGCCTGATCAGCATCCATGCTGAGAATAGTTCTTCATGTTCCAGGGGGAGGGTGGTCATCCCACCTAGGCCCTCAGTGTCTTTGCTCATCTATAGAGCAGTGACTGTCTTCACCTGGGTGTGTGCAGGTGAAGACAATGGGCAGTGATGGACAAAGACTGAAGCACTCTTAGGGGCATCCCACGCTCCTAGTCAGGTCCAGTGGGGGAGACATTCGAGAAAACCAACTGTCAAAACACAGTGGAATAATGAGAGAATTATAAACATTGGACATTTGATGACATTAAGGAATAATTGTTAATTTGCTAGCTGCAATAATGGTATTGTGGTTACAATACCATTTTTTATTTTTATTTTTTTAATTTTTTTAATGTTTTATTTATTTCTGAGAGAGAGAGAGAAAGGCAACATGAGCAGGGGAGGGTCAGAGGGAGAGGGCGACACAGAATCCAAGGCAGACTCCAGGCTCTGAGCTGCCAGCACTGAACCCGATGCAGGGCCCGAATCCACAAACTGTGAGATCATGACCTAAGCCAAAGTCAGACACTTAACTGACTGAGCCACCCAGGCGCCCGTACAATGCCATTTTTTAAAGTACTTTTATCTTTTAGAAAAACACAATGAAATATTTACTGATAGAATGTCATGAAATAATCCAAGGTAGGGGGAAATAACACGATATGATATAGATGAAACAAAATTTTTCATGAGTTGGTAATTTGTTGAAATGGGTGATGAGTACACGGGCATCGTTAGCCTATTACTGTTACCCTTGTGTATGTTTGAAAATCTTCATAATAAAAATTAAAAATGGGAAAAAAGAGGAGGGCTCAGTCAGTTAAGCATCCTACTTCACCTCAGGTCATGATCTCTTGCAGTTCGTGAGTTTGAGCCCCTCTGTGCTGACAGCTCAGAGTCTGGAACCTGCTTTGGATTCTGTGTCTCCCTCTCTCTGCCCCTCCTCCATTTGCGCTCTGTCTCTCTCTCTCTCAAAAATAAACATAAATTTTTTTTAAATTAAAAACAAAAAGAATTATTTAAAATGCAGTGGGATAAATGCTTTGATAGAAGAATGCCCCCGGGGCATGTGGGACCAGGAGAGGCACCTACCAGCAGCTGAGAGAGGGGCAGGAAGTTGGCTAGGGAGGACTTTCTGGGACAAGAAGCTTTACTTATTCATGAAGCTTGAGTAAGAGTTAAGGGAGGAGTCAGGCAAGGGGCAATATAAGTTTCCTGGCCCCATAACTGGCACATGGTTTGCCAAGCTGCCTAGTTCTATAGCTTAACACTGGTACAGGCTTTGCTCCAAGCCTGGCTCTTGCCTGACGAACCCAGTCAGTAGACTCTCCCCGTGGTCAGGGAGTCAGCTACTCCCAGAGTTGATTCAATCAGTGAGTCAGTCAGCAACCATCTATAGCCACGTCCGCTTTGTACTACTGTAAGTGCGCACGGGCTCAGACCATAGCCACAGGAGCCCAGCAGCTCTGTGCCACACAACTGGAATCCAGAGGAGGAAATCAACATTTGTTTATATCCTCTCCCACTCTGCTTTCATGCCTTCCAACACTGAGTCATGTGGCTCCCTCCACCCACCACTGAACATTGCCTGTGGGTTTCTTGTCACAGCTCTCTATAAAGCTATACCTACTTCTGAAGTGAAATTTCCATTGTCTTATCAGATTTTATTTGTTTTTGCAAATAACCAGTCTTTGTCTTGATTTATCAAATTTTATTACAATTAAGTTTCTGCCTTTCTCCTATTTTCTGTTTTCCTTGGGTTTGTCAATCTTTACATTCATCCTTCCCCCCTGATGAACACAGTTGCCTACATTAGTAGTCTGTAAAAGGCCTGTTTCATCTGCTAATAAGTATAAACACTGTGTGGGTGATTTTACTTGTCAGGAACTGGCCTGATGTTCCCAGAACAATGCTTGTTGACAAAAAGACCTTCAAAAAAATGTTCTAGGTGGTGGATTTGGAAGATCTGGCAGGATGCAAAGCCTGCTTGGTGAGGCCGGGGACCCAAACATAGGGACCCTGTCTTCAGGAAGGAGGAAGAGGGGAATGTGGTTGCTATGTGCCAGAGACCAAGTGTAACGGCAAGAAGGGGACTTGAACCCTGCCTCTCCTCATTTCCCTCTCATAAGACCCTCACCTCCAAGGGCATGGTTCCTACTTTGCCCAGCAGGGGCCAGCAGAGTACCCACTGACTCTCAATCCTACTTTTCTGGAAACCAGACTTCGCCCAGCGCATTGCTCCTGCCCTTGTGGCTCATCTACAGGACTTCCAAAAGGCAGAAGTTACCTGGAGAGGTGTGGTCCCCTCAATTATCCAGGGAGGGGAATGAGGATGGATGGGGGTTATTTCAGGCTGGTGTCTTGAGCCCTCAGCTGGAGGGGGTCCCACAATGATCAGGAGCTCCTAGAGGAGAGTCATGTTTGCTGCATGAATGCTGAATGCCAGCATCTGCCATTTCCCCATTCATTCAAGAACTATTTATTGAGTGCATGCTACATGAAAGGCATTATGACAAGGCTTTTTTTTTTTTTAATGTTTTATGTTATTTATTTTGGAGAGAGAGACAGAGTGTGAGCAGGGGAGGGGCAGAGAGAGAGAGACACAGAATCCAAAGCAGGCTCCAGATGGGGCGCCTGGGTGGCTTAGTCGGTTAAGCGACCGACTTTCGCTTAGGTCATGATCTCGCGGTTCGTGGGTTCGAGCCCCGCGTTGGGCTCTGTGCTGACTGCCAGCTCAGAGCCTGGAGCCTGTTTTATTCTGTGATTCCCTCTCTCTCTGACCCTCCCCTGCTCACGCTGTCTGTCTGTCTCTCTCTCTCCTAGAAATAAATAAAACATTTAAAAAAAAAATTCAAAGCAGGCTCCAGGCTCCGAACTGTCAGCACAGAGCCTGACGCAGGGCTTGAACTCACAAACTGTGAGATCATGACCTGAGCTGATGTCAGATGCTTAACTGACTGAGCCACCCAGATGCCCCTATGCCAAGGCTTTTAGACCTAGAGGCTAGGTCAGAGACTGTGGTGACCTCACGCTCCTGATTCTGGGGTCAAACAGACTTTGCGGGCTTTCCTGTTGCCAGTGAAAATGTAGGCTGGAGCCACGCAAGGGAGAATGAAGCAAGCTGCGGGGACAGTTGATGGATGGACTATAAGGGCGCTCAGGCCCAGAGATACCCCTTCCCCTCAGGTCTGCTCTAACTCTCTGTCCCCCTCCCCCTAGAGGCCTCCCCTTCAGTGCTGGAAGTGGGCCCTTTATTGGTGTCCCCAGAACAACTCAGTTGTGGCAGGGGTGTTTAGATAAAATTCCACAAAGGCCCAAGGGTGCCAAAGACAAATAAGCCCAGCCGGTCTGGTTCATAGAATGTGACCCACAGTCTGGATGCTTAGGCGACTCTGGTACGGCAAAGGCCATCCTAAACTCTAACCCCAGTCCTCTCATTCTTTTTTTTTTTTTTTTTTTTTTTTTTTTTTTTTTTTTGG